>NC_091478.1:88814838-89114838 GCF_036971445.1 Narcine bancroftii | reverse complement strand
GTTGTCAGGCACTATCTGTCAGAGTGAATTAGAAACAATCAACAGAGACTGAAAGGGAAGGTGATTGTTATTAAGGAGCAGGGCTGTGTGCAAGCTACCCAGATGTGGTCATGCATATAAAGGACAGGAAACAGCAGTTTAATTCAGGAAGCACTGGTGAACAGGGCAGCACAAAGGATAAAAGTCTTTTGTCACTAATAAGCTGGAAGTTACTTTGATAACAGCAGGGTTAGTCATGAATAAAGCAGATCTTTCACCAGTATGAAGCATTCATATCATAGCAATGTAGTCAAAGAAAAGAATTCTCTACAGCAAAAAAGAGCCGATTACTTCACATATAATATTGATTCTATACACACTTAGAATTATAAAATGTGAAAGTACACATTCACAATTTACTCAAGGTTTTTGATTATCCAAATATTTTTGAGACCATACAAGCGCCATTTTATTAAAGAGAAAATTCCTTTGACCATCTTCTTGGGATCCATTTATTAATCTCCAAGAACATTTGAGGATTTTGAAATCAAGACTCCTGAGAAATTTACAGCCCCTAACCTCCACCGGGCCTTTTTTTTCCCCTTTTCTTTTATTTAACAGCCCTCCATCTACCCTGGGGTCGGTTCTCAAAGAAGGGGTGAATGTGATAGTACAGATTCTATCACCAATGTGTATATGTACAGATGGTAATGTAGGATGACTGTGATTGGCTGAGAGCGTAGTCACACCTACTGGCAGGTCTTAAAGGATTGCTCCTAGCCAGACCAGGTGATTCTGGACTGGTCGACCTACATGTGATATGCTCCAGTCTTTTAGTTAATAAAAGCCTTGGTTTGGATCAACAAGTCTTTGGTTCTTTCCACGCGCTCTATAGAGGAATGTAGTGTGGAATGCCAATGCTCCATTAACTGGCCCAGACCAAAATTCATTTAAACATAATGATGTGATCCACTAAGCAAGTAACTCAGTAGCGTGACAACAAGACATGTATGACTGATGTCAACATAGATGATGAAAAATGTAATCAAAGCGGTACATCTTAAAGAGCATCTTAAAAGAGGCACAATGGGTTAATGTTTTGGATGTAGACAGCAGAAGGCCTTCTTGAGCCAAAGTAAATGTGGTTGACAGAAGAAGCTAGAGCTGGGGGAACTTTGATTCCTCAAAGGATGATAGTCCTGGAGGATTGGTGTAATCATAGGGAAGGATGAGCCCATGGAAGAATACTGAAAATGTGAATATTTTAAATTTGGGACAGAGCTATCAAAGGAATATGGTTGAATGCAAGGGTTGTAGATTAACAAGACTTGGTCAGAGTCAGGATCTGGGTTTGCTTGAGCTCAAAACCAGTAAATGTGAAAGACTGGAGGACAGACAGTTGAATCCAGAGTTAACAAGATTCTTATCAGAGGGAGAATCAAGAGTGAGGATGAGGTGATGGATACCAGAATAAAATCACATCCCTGTTTCCAGGCAGCTACAAAGCAAGATAATGAAAGATTGTCTAATCTCCATTGCATGGTGAGAGGATATAGCCATTATAGCCATGAACAATGGGATATTATCATTTCAAATGAGATGGGGCATCTATATACTTAAAAAGAAATGCTTCAGGGCACAATGGATTGATGTGGTTAATTTCCCAATTGTATAAAAATTCTTGTTGAACGAAAAATAATCTTCATCCAGATCAACCTCGTGGCTTTAATTTAGAATGATTTAACTTTTTTAAAAAGCATTGACTTCCACAGTATTTATTGGGAATAAAATATCCTTTAATTCAGTACCATTTCTCACTGACTTATTGCCAGAGTAAAAATAAACTGGTATTGGCTGGTTAAAAGAAAATATTACAGCACCAGCGACTCGGGTTCGAATCTGGTGCTATCTGCTTGTATCAGTGTGGTCCAGTTTCCTTCCAGCCTCCAAAATACATATGGGATTGGCGTTGTAGGTTAATTTTGGGATAATTGGGCAGCATGGGATTAAATGGCCAGAATCGGCTTCCACCATGTAAATAAAATTTAAAACGTTAAATTTAAATTTAAAGAGGCCAACGTATCAGAGAGCCAATGGGTTAATATCAGGAAAGGTTACTTTCATCTATGTCAATGACATCCACAAATGCACCTCCCAATTATACCATTGAATGAGCTCACTCTATAGATCACTATAATGGAATCATTACTGGTTCCAAGAACCACTCTCAGCTGGAAGACCTGGACACGATCATTGAGGTTATTATTTAGACATGCTGTCACTATTATTCCCCTTAAGAAGAGATCAATCACTACTATTCAACATCTTATTTGCCATTTAATGTCCATTAACTCACTCACTTTCCCAACTGTTCCTTCCAAATATCTCGAGTCTGTCTCAAATTAGCTGAAGGAAAACCAAATAAAGATAGAATGTTTCTTATTCTAAAATGGGGACTGCATTGCTCCAATGCACCCTGATCCACCTTTTCAAATCCTTGTACACCTGGCTTTTTAAACAGGTGAGGACATTATTCCTTGGAGCGAAGAAGAATGATGGGAGATTTGATAGAGGATTACAAGATTATGAGATGTATAGACAGAGTGGGTGTGAATTGGAGTTTTCCACTGATAGGAGAAGATACATACAAGAATTCATAGTTTCAAGCTGAAAGGGGAAAGGTTTAGGAGGAACATTAGGGGGAAGTTCTTCACTCAGAGAGTGGTGGGAGTGTGGGATGAGCTGCCATCTGATGTGGTGAATGCACACTCAATCTTAAGTTTTAAGAATAAATTGGATATATTATCATGGATGGGAGAGATCTGGAGGGTTATGGAATGGGAGCAGGTCAGTGCGACTAGCGGAATAATGGTTGGCACAGACTAGAAGCGACAAATGGCCTGATTTCTGTGCTAAACCATGGATGATCAGCCAGAAATCTTAAATAGCGATCTTTGTACTAACGATGCTACATTTACATCTTGCTCCCTTTCCTGCCTGAACATTGTGGCTCTTGGAGGGACACGATATTACATCTCCAGTGCCTCTGCCTCCAACAAGTTGGCATGTCCAATCCTTCCACACCCAAGATTTTCACATGCATCAGTAGTCAGAAGGCAGCAAGACAAAACAACAGGATCTCTCAACATTTGTACTTTCTCACTTAAGATTACTGAGGCCATTTTTGCTCTGGCAGAAATAGCCTAATGTGACAAAGACTAGTGGTGTTTTTTTCTAATTGATGTGACTTTGCATTGCCTTGCAAGACAGCTTTGAAGTGACATTGCACCTGATATTTAATTCAAATACGTGCATCTGGGGATAGGCCAAACCAGAGATGTTGGAGTTGGTCAACCCCACATTCCTTTTTACTTAAATATTAGAAAGTGATACCTGCAACAAAGTGAGAAGTCTGGGTCAGTGGGCAGAGTCAAACTGAAATGATGCTAAAAGATCTTCCACAGCTCCTCAAGAGAAATGGAAACCGAGGGATTGGATTGGCACCATTTTATTCTAGATCCATGTTTAACTTCCATTGACTTGAACATGATGATAGCAACTTCCTGTCAGCAGATTATCCCCAACTCTGTACCAAATCAGTCAGAGTGTACGCTCGTCAGACTTCCACAATATTGAAGAGAATGGTAACAAAACCGACAGTCGGTTACAGGTTCAATTAAAAGAAGAAATCAAAGCTCTTGAGGCTCGATGGAAGAAAGTTCAGGAGAGATATTATACAAAATTCTCCAGGGGTTGGATACATTGAGCTCTATTCAAAAGCTATTCTGCATTTATTTGAAAGAGGGATGGTGTATAGTCAGCAATGAGGGAATGAGACCATAAAATCGTGCTGACTGATAAATATAGGGGAGATTTAATTCAGTAAAGTAGCAAAGCCAGATAATTTGAAAAAAGTTACGTGAAAACTGAAAGGAGTATGAATATGAGAGATAATTGTGATTAGAAATGGGCAAATAGATCACAATCATTTTTTTTTCTTAGGTTTTCTTGTGATTTGCATTTGCAATAAGTCCTCAGGATAGTTTCCCATTATGGATCAGGATAAATTTCATTATGTGGGAAAGTGCATGGAATGTGCAAAATTGAAAGCATTGGAAAAAAAACTCCAAGGTTATAGAGGTCACATAATAGTACTGGACACTTAAATACCAAATTATTAACATTTGAAATAAATTGTAAATACATTGCCCTCCAGAAACAGTCTAAACAACAAATGAAACTGTTTGGAAGAATAGATAAGATGCTGCAATCAATTATTCAGACTTAGTTTTTGCTCCAGTTCCTACGTTCTTGACGGAGTTATTTCAACATGTTCCTGGGAACACACAATTTAAATGCATACTTTAATCCAAATTTACCCTTTACTCATAAACAGACTTAATGCCTTTACATCATAAAGTATATTTTGAAAGAGACCTTATTTTTGACCAAACAACTTTTATCTGAAAGTCACCTTTAGAAGGTTATTAATTGATTTGAAAATTGGAACTTGTGGGTGTGTGGTTCTTAAATAACATAGTTTTGCCTAAAATAAAACATAATGCACAGAACAGCACAAGATTACCAAAAAAATAACATTTGGCTTATTTATAATTAAAGAACCCAAATGACATGATCTCTGCAGTGGCAGAAAGGGCTCTGCAAGCAGAAAGGTAGAAACGGCTTTATTGAATCAAAGAAATTACTGTAATCTTCTACTGATGCTAATTTTTCATAGCTGATATCTAATTCCTGAAATTACAGAGATGATTGTCTGAAATCTTAAACAATTTCCATTAAATGCATGTGTTCACAATTCATCTGAGATTAAGTATTTTAACCCATTTAAAATAAACAAACTGAAATTCCATTATGCAGATTCTTGGAAACTTAATATGAACATGTTAAACTAACCTCCATACATTGTAATTCAAAGGCCTATATTTTTGGCTACATGGGAAGACTGCACATCAACATATCACTGTTTGATGCAATATCAAGCACAAAGTCTGTAGAAAGGATCAGCTTGTACTTTACTGCAGCTGGGTCCAGCATACATGAATCACTGGATAGAGGTACTTTCACTTGTACCCGTGCCACATGGTACATGGCAGTTGCAATGCACTTATGGGACCAGAATTCAGCAGATGTCGGCACAGTACTGGTCCCAAAGTGTGGTATACACGAGGTGTTATTAGTTAATTATCATTCATCTCACAGGACAAATCCTGGGCATTAAAAGTCTGTGCTTCCAAAGTAAAGGCACTACAATATTCAGTTTGTGTCACTGATTGCATGCAGGAGATCCTCCTGCAACCAGTGGTGCACTGTAATAAAAATGGGGAGCCTCTGTGAAGGTGAGGTCTTTGGCGATCAATGATTAATTGTAAAAATTTATACCTTCAGCACAGTAACAGGTCCTTTCAGCCCATGCAACCTAATTATCCTATAACCCTGGTATATTTTGAGCAGTGGGAAGAAACCAGAGCACCTGGAGAAAACCCCACAAAGATGTGAGAAGAACGTACAAACTCTTTAAAATCAGTGCCAGATTCTAACCCTGGTCACTGGTGCTGTAAAGGCGTTGCGCTAACCACTCTTCTAAGCATGCGGCAGCTAACATCTCGATATAAAAATTGTAAGTCTCCACTCCGAGTGAAACTCGACTTTGGCACTGGAAACAAAGAGAGCAAATTGGAAAATGGTGCATGGACTTTCTGGAACTCTATTTGAACACCATTTTCCTGGGATCCCTCTAGGCCAGTGATTCTCAACCTTTTATTTTCTTCCACTTACATACTGCCTTAAGTAATCCCTTACTAACCACAGAGCACCTACGGAAATGTAGAAGTCCCTTAAGATGACAGGTCGTCTTTTCCCTGTCTTTAAATGTTAGACCATTAACACATTCTCTGGCTTTTGTGGTGTGACATTGGGTCAGTAACGGGTAAGTGATGGGTCAGGCTTTAAGGACAGAAGGTTGCAAGGTCACCTTCAGATCACTGAAGAGCACCTCAGAGACATGAGTATTTTTTTTTAAATAAGCAGCAGGAGCTTAGAAGTGTGGTGCTGTGGAAATGTCTAGCCCTTATTTTACTCTTAAATGAAAGTAAATCTTATGAGATGTTTTCCGTAAGTGGAAACTTTATTCATTCATGGTTACCGTTTATAAATGTGCAAATCTTTCAGGCCGCTGACAGTAATTGAAGCAGGTTATAAATGGCATTTTTATTTGAAATACCCCTGGCCTTACAGTGCCAGACTCCCTGTGGATTCCACATATAATTTAATATTGTACAATACCACTTGGACTGTTAAATTCCTTTCAGTAGAATAAAAAGGGGGCCCTGACAGTTTCCTGGAAAAAACAATTGTGATAAAGAAATAAACTTTATTATCGACTCCCATTCTCTTAGTTATGGGTTTTCTCTTTGTTATAGAATTTTTATTAATTATAGTGGAATAGGGAAAACTATAAGTATCATGGTCACTTACAAAATGATTTATGTGACAGATTGCATTGGTTTTGCTATGTTTGTACTGTCGCCCAGACCTGGTGAAATGAGCTGAACTCAGAGTGTATATTTGGAGACTAATTCGCTTCATCGTTCTGTTTGTACTGTTTCTTTGTTGGGGTTGGAGGTGAGGCTTATGGATTTTAATGTATATTTAAAATGTGTGCAAAAGAGACTGCTGTAAACATCAATGTTCTTTTAACGATCATGTGACAGAATTGTATTTGATGATTGCAAAGCTTCGAAAGCTGTGGCCAAAGGGCAGACAGATTGCCTATCTCGAGTGTGTAGTGATGTCTATTGGAATCAAAGGCAGTATGAGACTCAGCCCCAAGGTGGGTCTGCCTAGAACAGGCATTGATAGGCACATTGTCAAGTCGATGTCCGATTTTATTTTGTACGAGAACTGGACCAAATTCTGATATCAACCAGGTAGGTTCATGCAAATGATTACTGCTTTCAAAAGTAGTTTAATGGAACATCGGTGATGGAAAATGTCAATGTAAAGACAAGATGATTTTAAAAACGTATCCATTACACTACAAGACACACTCCTTCTTGCAAAAGCATGGCTTCCCCTCCATCACCATCAACTCAGCACTTCCCTGCATCTCCTCCATTTCCTGCCCATCTGGCCTGGACCCCTCCACCCCCAGATGCAACAAATACAGGATTCCTCTTGTCCTTACCCCTCCACCCCAGATGCAACAAATACAGGATTCCTCTTGTCCTTACCTACCTCCCCCCCACCCCACTAGCCTCCAAATCCAACACGTCATCCTCCATAATTTACGCCACGGCCAGCATAATCCCACCACCAAACACATCTTCCACTCTCTGCCTTCCTGAGAGACCACTTCCTCCGTGACACCCTTGTCCACTCATCCCTTCCCATTAATCACCTTCTTGATGCCTTCCCCTGTGGCTGCAGGAAGTTCCCGCCCCTCCTCCTTCACCACCATTTGTGGCCCCAAACCGTCCTTTCAAGTGAAGTAACACTTCACTTGTGTATCTCCAGGAGTCATCTATTGCATCCAGTGCTCCCTTTGTGGCCTTCTCTTCATCGGAGAGACTGATCGCAGACTGGGAGATCTCTTCCGCAGAGCACCTTTGCTCTGTCCACATCATTAACAGGGAACTCCCAGAGGTCAACTATTTCAATTCTGTGCCTCATTCACATGCCAACATGTCTGCCTGTGGCCTCATGTACTGTCAAACCAAGACCACTCGTAAAATGGAGGTGCAACACTTAATTTTCTGTCTGGGAATACTCCAATCAGATGGCATTCATATCAACTTTTCCAGTTTCTGGTAGCCTATTCCCTGTTCTCCCTCCCTTCCTATTCTCTCTATCTGCTTTCCTCCAGCTCTCCACCCACTTCCCTCTCCATTCACATTGCCTTCCCACCTCTCCCTGTTTGCTGGTGTTCCCTCCCTCTCTTATCCACCTATTACCTCCTGCCTGTGGGACTGTCCTCCTCTCCTGCCCCTCCCCCCACCATTTTGTTCATACCTTGATGAGGGGCTCAAGCCCAAAACATTGGTTATGTATATTTATCTTTGCTATGTAAAGTACACTACTTAACCTGCTGAGTTTCTCCAGCAGGGTGATTTTACTTCAATCACCGTGTCTGCAGACCCTCAAGTTTTACTTCTACTACAAGACATACGTGCACATTTAAAATGCCACAAAAAAATTGTAAATAAGAACTCCGGTGCAAATACTGATGACTTAACTAGCCTGAAACACTTGGGTTGTTTAAATTGCCACTGAGGGACGTTGAAAGGAGTTTGCACAAGAAGCAAAACCAGTAGCAATCGCTGAAAGGCCTTGATTTTCAAGATTGCTTAACAGCTGTGAGGAGACTTATTTCCATGACTGCTAAAATTGGAAGGAAATATTACCTTCTCAAAAATGATACCAAGGACAAAGTAATGATGAAGAAATAAATTTCTCAAGGCAGTCAAAAGTTTTCAACCAATTTGCTTCATTCTATACAATATTAAAACATTCCGACAATAGCTGAAGTAAGTATATTTTCTATTTTCATGAATATTAAATGATCAAACTCCAGTCAAGGAGTGGATAATTGTCAGAAAGAAAGTTTCTTTTTAAAAGAGTAAGATCATAGCCAAAATGGTTGTTGTTAATTACTGGGATGAGTAATTGCGATTTTAAAAGAATGATTGCAGCTGGGTTCCAGAATTTAGCCTCAGGACTTTTCTCTTTTATCAAAGATGTATGTATAAGCTGGCAATGGTAAATATGGATATTTGCCCAGGATGTAATTGTTATCCAAGATTCTGCATTAAATACTCTGATCTGGTTATCCATTGGGAGCAATTCCACACAAATAGCTTTAATGTTTCCCCAAAAATTTGCCAAAACATGGTAGTGTGAATGCAATATCACATAACTCTTTTAAAACACAAAAAATGTGAAGGGAAACAAACTCATTTTCTACATGTTCAGCCAAATGCGTCACCCACCCAACCGTTAACATTACAACTGCAGGAAGGAAAATGTATTTAACTTGGGTTTGGGACATTTAATAAAGACTTGACATTTGATTAGTGAGACATGGGGATTTTAATCATCTTTGCCACATGCATGGGAGTTGAAATTTTACATTGCCTTTCTCAAATATCCGAGAACCTATAACACTCTCAGACAAGTCTGCATTACACCACACCGAGTATTTAAAACTTTATTTTATTAACAATCATGTGGACAATTGAAATTCCAAGATAATATGTGTAGAAGTGTGTTTTAGATTAAATTACAACAGTTACCAGTTTGAGTTCCCATTTCTCGGAAGCTTCTTATGTCAATCTTGGTGTCATTTTTGGAGGATCAAATGTCTTTCCCTCTGTCGGTGGTTCATCAATGCTCCTGGTGAACAGCAGTGACTTAATTGCAGAGTATTTTTCAAGAGCTATGTGCACTTTAATTTGTTCATTTGGATTATTTGTCCACTCATTAGATTTGCCTTCCCCAGGCAAACACTAAACACAGTATTGGAATAGAACTCAACTGCAACTCAACAAACAACATCTCTTTCCTGCCACATTGACCACCGCCAGTGGGCTGATATCGCCTCCAACCGTGCATCTTGGCGCCTCACAGTTCGGTGGGCAGCAACCTCCTTTGAAGAAGACCGCAGAGCCCACCTCACTGACAAAAGACAAAGGAGGAAAAACCCAACACCCAACCCCAACCCACCAATTTTCCCCTGCAACCGCTGCAACCGTGTCTGCCTGTCCCGCATCAGACTTGTCAGTCACCAACGAGCCTGCAGCTGACGTGGACATTACCCCTCCATAAATCTTTGTCCGCGAAGCCAAGCCAAAGAAAGAGAGATAAGATAGACTTCTCGACTCAACAAAGACATCAGCAATTTCAAATCATAATCACAGCATCCACAAAGCAGTAGGGCATAAGAATAGTGCATACATCACAGAACAAACCCGACAGCACAACTCATCCATGCTGACCTGTTGGCATTCTGAGCCAGATCAATTTGCCTACATTTGGCTCATATCCTTCTAAACACTTCCTCTCCCTCTGTCTGTTCAAATTGATTTTGAATGCTTAAATTTGACCAGCTTCTAAAGCTTCCTCTGCCACTCATTCCAGGTATGCATTACCCTACAAATGAAAAAGTTGCTCCGTGCTCTGGAATCATCCATCCTGGGACATTTTATCCATGCTCCTCATGGTTTCATCTACTTCTATAAAGTCACCTCCGGTCCGGTTCAAATCCTGGTGTTGATCATATATCCTGCTATAACTACTTAAATTTCCTCGAGGTCCACCTTCTGTCTCTTGGTTCGAACCATCCTCTTTTATCTAACCCAAAGCATTCTGTTCTTTCCTCCCTTGTCCTTGCCTCCATACGTGCTTGAAACATGTGACCCCTAACTTACCAAGTTTTAATTAAAAGATTGACTCATTGAACAATTTCTCTGTTCTCAGATACTCACTAACTGACTGAGGGCTTGGTGCATTGACTGTTAGCATTTCATATGGCCAATTTGAAATAACTTTTGTCTTAACAGTGGCTGGAGGTGAGAATGACCCATTAGATTATTGAGCCCTGCATCCATTCTTTCGATTTATAAACCACTCCATTAAATGTAAAAGAAATCAATCAACCTACCAGGAATCAAACCTTCTTGCTGTTAATTTACTGATTCACCCTCCATCAATCAGTGCCCAGAACAGATAACAATGTCTTACAGATCATTTTCTTGAATAAATCAGTGAGAAATAATATAGTTTTCTCAACAGGAATAAGTAGATTTTTGGATTTTAAATGGTCCAAATGTTGCAACATTTTTGGAGATGATAAATGCTGCTTCCCTTCCAAAAAGTTCAAAATGTCATTTTATTACATCCATCTATCTATCTATCTAATTATTTATGTATCTATTTATTTAATTATTTGCTTGTTTTGTGTGTGTGTGTGTGTGTGTGTGTGTGTGTGTGTGTGTGTGTGTTTATATATGTACATGTATATATAAACAGAGAGAGATTGTGCTCAGATGACTTGCTTCTGTCTGATGTGAAAGTTTGCCTGCAGTGAATCTGGAGAACCCTCAATTCACTGCTGCCTTGAATGTGAACAGATCTTTCCTTTTGTGTGAACTACAATAAAAAAAAACAGATGCTTGCCGATTTAGGGTGTGCAGGTGGTGACAAAAACTCCATCGCAGCAGTGTGCATGCTGTTAGATACAAAACAGCTGTTTCCCTGCTTTCAAATCAAGCTCAAGTCTAAGTCACAATCCCAGTGCAAATTCCCTGACACTAGAGAGAAAACTAACACTGCAACAAGTTAAGCCCCCTGTTCGTAACGCAAGCAGCGTTTCTTCATTTCAAAACTAACTTTCCAACACTTGAAACAGTTCACGCCAAAGAATTAGGCCTTGCATTAATAAATAGTCTACCAGCAAAATTCTGTAGACAAGGGAACAGAGTAACTATTACAGCTTGATAATGTTTCATTAGAAGTAAAGCATGGATGAAAGGTCATTAACCTGAATTGTTAACTCTGTTTATCCTGCTACTCTAGAATTTTATTATATTTCAGATTTTCAACATCAACTGTATTTTAATTTTGTAAATTTGACAGCAATGAAAAAAAAACTATTTCAGAGTGATTAAATCTATAATAAATGTAATATAGTCAAAAACTTCAAAAATAATGCAGACTTGCTAGTGGAAAGCAACAGTCCACTGGATGCTCTCCGGTAATACAGTGTGGAATATTAGTCTTGACTTTGATCACAAATGAGTTTTTAAAACTAGTCTTCTGTCCCTTCCATATAACCATAGAACCATTTACGGAGCGGAAACAGGCCACGTTGGCCTTTCGAGTCCGCACCGGTTCACTGATTTTGTGCGCCCTCTTTAGGCATTGGTCCCGGTAGATCTTCATCCCTTGGTGATGAAACAGATAAATCGCAGTGATATCTGACACAAAATTCGTGAACAACCTTGTTCAGTTTTAGAAGATGGCAGAGAGGGGATGGAATTGATAGCAACTGAACAAAATGAATAACAGGGTCCAAAGGTAATTATTTTGATGATCCCACAATACTGCAAGTGGGAATTTCTATTCATATACGACTGAATGTGAGACAAACAACCTGGCATGTAGAGTACAAGGCTAGAATTTTATCTGATCATTCTCCATTTTTGACATGTTCGGTTCCTAAGGAAGAAAAACTGTTTACAGATGGAGATTTAATTCTACAGAGAAGGAGTTCTGCTTTGATGACCTCCATGCGTCACCTGTGTACATTATCAGGATTTTTGGAACAACTGAGGATGAAAGAAAGAGGGAGCCATATGGAAAAGAAGGAATTCAAGTAGACAATTAAAACAAAGAATATTTCACCGCAGTGTAAAGTGATTTCAGAATTTTGAGAAGTATTATGTGCAAATAGTGCAGATAGACAAGCAGAGCCCAAACCCAGTAATGCTCAACGCAAAGAGGTATGAACTTAAAAACGCTCATGAAGTTTTAATGGAGTGTGTCCATTCTTTTCCACCATGAGAAACTCTTGCTGCCCCTTTGATCTCTTCTGTGTGAACAATTATAAGCAGTAAAATCAGAATCTATCTTAACCATATACTAGGTAAGTGATATAGTCATTCGATTGCACTTTAATGTTTATTAAACTGGGAGTCAAGAACTGAAAGTATTGGTTGCGTAACATTCATTGGTTTTACTCCAGAATATGTTTTCGACCAATTATGTTGGCAAACCACATTGTGAAGACAAAAGTTATTTGTCTATTATTAAACTTCTTCAGCTATCATTCCAATTCAACAAGTTCCTGCAGAGATTCAATGGCAAAGTCAAGATGTTCTTCAGAAGATGTACATTTTGTGGATAAAGAGTATGATCTTTGCAAAATTCAACAAGACGTCATTCTTTTTGAGGCACTGCTGAAGGGTTTTGAGATAGTATGATTTTGTGATAAATGCAACAAATGATCTTCTCAAGAGTTACAATTTGTACTGGTGTTCCTCACACCACTAACATGCTGGGTTCAAAGTGACAAATGTTAAGCTTTGAGGTATCAACTGTAAGTTGGTAAATTAAAAACCAAGGAAAGGCCCTGCCATCACCCTCCACGTCCCTACTCCTGTAAAACAAATCTTCTCCATGGATTGTCACCTTGTCATGGTGGAGAAGCTTGTGTGGTCCTGAGATCCCGAGAGTGATGCCGTCTAGAGCTATGTTGCTGGTAGGGGCACCCATTGTAGTAAGGTCGAGGGTGAGGTCCCTGACAAAGAATAATTCAACCAAGACCTCAACGGACAGTCGGACAAAGTTACTCTGAACTCAATGGCTGTGAAGGCAGATTAATTGTCAGAGACACACAAGACATCACATACAACCCTGAGTTTCTTTCTTTAACTTGTGTGTGTACCTCCCAAAATGCATTCACTCCAGCAGTTTGGCCCCTAAGCCCTGGAATGCAAGCTGTAACTCCTTAACTCTATCTCGTTCCCTTGCTTGAAGGCACTCCTTACGCATTTCCTCTTTAGCTATTACAAATCACTTGGAATATCTCCTTTGTCAAATACTTGCCTGATTTTACCACTGTGAAGCCCTTTTTGGATAATTTTCATTGCTGGAGAAGTTATGTAATGCAGATCATGAATGGTATTGGAATTGTTATGATTGCCCTGGTGGCTTAGTCGATAAATAATTTTCTCATCTCATCAATAGCAAGTTAAAATTTCCTTGAATAATTTGCCAAATACATAAAATTGTTAGCACCATTTGAAAAATAATAAAAATTACAAATTCTCCAGAATTGCCTGGAAACTTATTATATGGTGCCATAATCTCTATTAATAATTGGACTGTTTAATGGAAAGTATCTTACTTACCTTTCCCCTAAAATGATAATATTCCCTCTAGTTTAATCTTGTTTACTCCTTAGTATTCACATGAAATAATTTATTTCTCACCCTGTGGCCTGCAAAATAAAACTTCATTACCTTGCAAGTTTATTTTTATATAGATCATCCACATAAAAAAACATTGTAACACTGGAGAATAGACGTCTTACCTTAGCAAATGAACTGCATACTTGTTTTAGGACTGTCTGACTGGTTGGAAAACACCAGTGATTAAAATGCTGAGCTTTGCACTGAATGATATTTGACAGGGGTGTTCCTTTTCCCTATCATAAAAAGAAAAATACATAAAGGTATAATTTAAAGAGGGCAACAAATTCTTCAAAACACAGCAATAAAAACAACAAAAAAAAAGCAATATTCAGAGGTCAAGGAAATCCAACTGAAAAGGTTAAAGATGAAATAAAATCTAGCAAGTGAGAATGAAAATCTATCCTAAAGCAAGGCCACTGGTGACGTGTTCAAGACAAGAAGCTAAATACTGCATAGCACTGGGATCTTTCATTTTCATCAGATCAATAAAAGCTTATATTTATCAGGATTCCAGGCAGCTGCCATTTCTGACAACCTCCACTATATTTCCCACCTTGCATTAATTCAGGCCAAAGAATTACAGAAGAATGCAACCTTCAACACTGCTTACACCTGAAGAGACAATTCGATTAAGAGCCTTTTTTTTTAATGTGTTGTAGAAACGGAGTCTGATATCATTATATTAGAAGTAGTTTTGCAGCCTCTTTGTTCTTCTCACCATGCTAAAGCCCAGTGCCAGCCAAAATCCAGCAAGGGAATTTGCGGACAAAAGTAAATGCACTTTTTCATTCAGTTATATCCAAGTTAAAAAAGCAAAAGCTTGCTGTTGAAACATTGACTATTCTCATCATCTGAAAGAGAATATTTGCTATCAGGCATTCTAAATAGATTATCAGCTGTCCATCTGTGTCATTATTGATTTATAAGGCTTTAAGCTCCTTTAGAATGGAAGCTTCCCCACTCAGGAGTTTCTTGTACAAATCAGAGCTACACATACAGCACTCTTTACTCAAACTGGAAAAAAAAATTGTACTTGAAACGTAAGCATGCAAACCACAAATTTAGATTCCATTTATTGTAATTCTTTCCCCAGTGATAATCAAAGAGGATCACAAGTCATGCACATCCAAGATATTTACATAAATATGTTACCAGTGTATAAAACAGGCATCATTAACATATGAATACCATATGCAAATGATAAAGGCAGAGCAGATGTTAGTGCATTTAATTGACCTATATGTGAATTGCTTCTGAACCCCATACTGTATTAATACTCCACACAGTAACTAGATATAGCCTAAAAAGTGCATCTCTGAAACACTACACCAGAAATGAACCTGACAGGGTCCCTGGGATGTTGAAACAAGGTCACTGTCACCACTGTATTTCGCTGTCATCTGCATTCTGTTTCTTATAGATGACATCATCATGTGGCTGTGTAAATCGATAACTTAATAGCATTTGGAAAATGCTGTAGTCTGGAGCAGGTTATAAAGAATGCCCCAGTTTTATTCATTTGCTGCAAAAATGTCATGTGCCTTAAACTCAGGTTCTTGCATGAGGTGCACTGTGAAGAACAGATGCCATTTTTTAATTCCCTGCCTTTATTTTTCACTTCTTCACAGCATAACATTAAACTGTAGTAAATAGGCTTTTGTAAGACAGCCAGGGACCACCCTGTATATGATAATGCATTAGTGACCAGCTTTCCAGTTCCTGAGGAAAAACATTCAAAGACTTAAGGGGTAGATACGAAGCAGTATTGTGTACAGATGGTGAACGGCAACACATACTAATAGAAACACACATAATAAATGATTGTGTTAGGGTCTAACAGGCAGCCCATTCTATGTTTGAGTCAGCCTTATATCTGTGGTATAAAACAATATTGTAATATGTGCTACCATTGTGCTTTAAGCTTTAATAGAAAAATCTTTGCATCTCAGCTTACGTTCTCACAGCAGAATTTCCAAGTTCTCTGATAATTGTGTTAAGTTTTATGACACTTACTATTCAGAGCATGACTTGCCACCATATTCACAGGCTATAGCACCAGTTAAATGAATTGAGGAGCCAGTCAATCTATAGGCATTGCTATAAACTCCACCTCCTCCTCCTTCCCTTTCTTCTTAGTAATTCCAGCATTATCCTCACCTGTATTCTAAAATTAACAAGATCGATTGCAGCCATGGATTAGAATTTGAGGTAGAAATCTATTAAAGTATTAATGCTCCTGGTTTGGTACGCTTGATATATTTCAAATGCAATCTATTCTGTTTCATCCATGAACAATAAATCACTCAGAAAATTACAATATGAACTATATCAGGTTTTAGCAAATTTCCCTTGTTTCTAAAGTGATGTTTGTTTCCATGGGTTTGTTATTCATCCTATCTGTATTGATTGATGTTGTGTTGTACTGGAATTTCCTTTAAAAATGCAACTAATGTTTCAGTAATTTCATCAGTTACCTGTTGTTTTCAAAGGTCCCTTTTAGGAAGTCTTCAGGATCAAAAATGACTTTCCTTCCACTCTGGTTTTGTGGGTTCTGGGGCAAATGAGCCCAGTGATGACAGATTCTTCCACAGATGGGGCATAACATAGATGGGGCAGGTGGGTAGTTTGTGAGGTGTTGTCCTCCTTCTGCCACATATACAGTGCTTCTCAAAAACTTTGAGTGCCTCTTTTCCACTTGAGCCAATGGGTTGGAGCTTGCCTGAAGTCAATGGGAATGGTGCATTTCTTCAAGGATGCTTTGAGCTTATTCTCTATTTCCCTGGTAATCTTTTTTTAATGAGACACCCTGACTAGACTATCTCCTTGGGAAGGCTGGTGTCAGGTCTGCCTTAAAAACACAAAGAAATGCTGGAGAAACTCAGTCAGTCTCACAGAGTCCATTGGAGGTAAAGATTTTTTTTTACCAATGTTTTGGGCCTGAGCCCTTCTTCAAGGTATAAGGAAAAAAAACAGACTGGCTTCTTACTTGCAGAGAGAAAGGGGGAAAAATGGGAAGAGGTGGAGTCCAGAACTAACAGATGAAAGGTGTTATGATCAGAGGAAAGGTGAGAAATGATTTTGGCTCTGTGAATGGAGACAGAAGGAAAAGGGAAGAGAGAGAAGAGATAGAACTAGAGGGAAGGAAGTGGGGAAGAAGGGGGCAGGGGTTTCAACAGAAGCCATCCAGTTCATGGGTGCCCAGACAGAAGATGAAGGGTCATTCCTCCAATTTGCGGGTCGTCTTGCTTAGCTATCTCATATAATTAAGTCCTCGATACTCAGGATTCTGATGTTCGTTCAGTTATCCTTGCAGTGAATCTGGAGGATTTCAATGAAGACAGCATGAGTGAGTTTCCTCTAGTGACTGCAAGTTGTCCTGCTTTCAAAATCATACAGCAGGGCAAGGGTCACTACTGGCTGGTAGAGCAAAAATGCACAATACTGCTCAGTCGTTATCACATTAGTTCCTTCAGTTTTCTACCAGAACACTTAAGTATAAATCATACTCTGAACTAAT
The DNA here is from genome assembly GCF_036971445.1 of Narcine bancroftii. Lineage (NCBI taxonomy): Eukaryota > Metazoa > Chordata > Chondrichthyes > Torpediniformes > Narcinidae > Narcine > Narcine bancroftii. The sequence continues at coordinate 89,097,354 of NC_091478.1, read as the reverse complement.
ATTGTTGAAGAATGAGACTATCTGGGAGTACTTGGAAGATACCTTTGATGCACTCGTTTGTAAATTTAGACATACAGCACTATAATAGAGGCCCTTCTGGCCCAGGAGCCCATGCCACCCAATTATATCCAATTGACCAACAACCCGTGAGGGTGAGAGACCCCAGGGAAAACCCACACAGACATAGAGAGAACATATAAACTCCTTACAGCGTGGGATTTGAGTCCAGGTCCCAATTGCCGGCACTGTTAAAATTCTACACTTGCACGGTATATGCGTGTGCGTGTTATGCGAACATTTTACACAATGTATGACTTTCCGCATTATATGTGTATATGTTATATGCATATATGTGTGTTATATGAGTGAAATTACAGTGTTACAGATTATGTTGTTTGTTTTGTATATAGATATGTGTGTTTTTTACCCCCTCCATAAATCTTCGTCCGCAAAGCCAAGCCAAAGAAGAAGAAGAAGAGAGATATGTTTTTTTGAAATAAATTGGGGCATGTTTTTTTAGTGTAGGTCACATACAAACACTTTAAAACAAAATGTCCCTAATTTTTTGGGGAGAAGTCAAATTTGCCTGTGGTCCTTTCTGTGACACCCAAAGGTGAGCCCTGACTTGAAGCTGAGCAAAGATGCTTTTTGTCCATTCTGTGTGAGCCAGCAACGAAGCTAACAAAGTGCACAAACCAAAGTCCTGATCATCCATCAGGCAGATTTTACACATATAATGTGCACACGATATAGATTTTTTACAAACTAGGAACCCCCCCCCCGCCCCCCATATATATTATATCCATGTCTGCGCTCTATGAGAATATTTTTACATGTTGAAAGAATGCGCACAATTATTAGTGGGCATAGGAAGTCGAACCAGTAATTTATAGTAGGGCATGGGAATATATCGTGGTATTGAAAGAATGCGCACAATTTAGAGCGGCCATGAGAATTATAGTGAGCGTTGGAATATAATAGCGACATTAAAAGAACATGCACAATTTATAGCAAGCATGGGAAATTTGATCTTGGGAATATCTCTTTGTACTGAATACCACAGTATTCCTATAAACAGAACATTTTGGCTAGGACACTGCGCCTTATCAATGTTAATTGCCCAGACCCAGTCCCTGAGGGAGGAGATTAACATATCAAGTGCCTCTGATTTGAGACAACCTAAAATCCTGCTTAACTCTGAAGCCTCTCTTTGATCTATTTAATTGATTCCTCTCCAAACCTTGTTAATGTGTTGCAGCAGGCTATCATCTATATAATAGGCGATTAACACCTCTGGAGGAAGTTGATTGGGTGTTAATTGTGGGAGATTAACTGTGGTAGATACTGGTATGTGCTTTGTCTCATGTCCTATTTAAATGCAAATTGCTTTTGTCAGTCAGAATTTAAAATTCTACACTTGCACGGTATATGCGTGTGCGTGTTATGCGAACATTTTACACAATGTATGACTTTCCGCATTATATGTGTATATGTTATATGCATATATGTGTGTTATATGAGTGAAATTACAGTGTTACAGATTATGTTGTTTGTTTTGTATATAGATATGTGTTTTTTTTACCCCCTCCATAAATCTTCGTCCGCAAAGCCAAGCCAAAGAAGAAGAAGAAGAGAGATATGTTTTTTTGAAATAAATTGGGGCATGTTTTTTTAGTGTAGGTCACATACAAACACTTTAAAACAGGTCTTATTTAAAATACTGGAGCTCTACTCATGCTAGACGGGCTAGCACCAAAAGCCTTTCTGAAAGCTTTGAAGAGTGCCCAAGACACTTCACTAATGGAATGTTGTTTACAAAAAGGCAACAGATGAAACAATCCATCAGGGCCACAGGCTCTCTGGAGTGGAATTTACTGATCTAAAAGGTTCATATGGTTTTGCAAGCAGAGAGAGAAAAACAGGCTATTTCTCTGAGAGAGAGAGAGAGAGAGAGAGAGAGGGAATTCAGTTCTGTGGTGCTATAGTCAGCAGCAGCAGCTGGGACTGGAACAGGACAAGCTGGAAAGCTCATGGAAAAACCCATTTGGAAGACAGGTTGTGATTGCTGAGTTCATCCTGGTCAAAGTCCTTGTGGTTCATACAAGAAGAGAGGATTGGCTGTCTAATGTTTCAATTGAAATAAGGGAAACAAAAAGGAACTCTGTGGTGACCTGAAAGAAAGTGGTTATCATCTGGAGAACCCCGATGGGGCAAGTTTCTTCGGAAAGACACTGAAGTGGCTGGTTACAAGGAATCAGTTGTGGTGTCCAGTGAACAACAAATCTCTCTCTCTAAAACCGACAAGAGCTTTCCTGAGTGGAAATTCTGTTAAATTCTGTGCACAGTATAAGAATTGCCTGCAACCACTAAACTTGGAGGAATGAGAAGTGAGATTGGACTGTGAATCAAAAAACTTTTCTGAACTTACACACACATTGCATACACGTGCATTTAGAATTAGAAGGGAGTTGTTAGGTTAGTTAAGTCAATAGTGATAAGATAAAGTTTGATCCTGTTTTCATGTTTAAAGATAATTAAAAGCAACTTTTGTTTAAGTAACCATTTGTCTTGGTGAATATCTATTGCTACTGGGTTTTGGGGTCCTCTGGGCTCGTGACAATACGTGGTAAATGGGAGAGCATTGAGGAATACAGAAGAGCAGAAAGATTTAGGAGTAACGGTACATTGTTCCCTGAAGGTAGAAACTCACGTGAATAGGGTGGTGAAGAAGGCTTTTAGTATGCTGGCCTTTATCAATCATTGCATGGAATATAGGAGTTGGGAGGTGATGTTGAGATTGTATAAGACGTTGGTGCGGCCTAATTTGGAGTTCTGTGTGCAGTTCTGGTCGCCTAATTATAGGAAGGATATAAACAGAGTGGAGAGAGTGCAGAGAAGGTTTACCAGAACGTTACCTGGGTTTAAGCATCTAGAGTATAGGGAGAGATTGGACAGATTAGGTCTTTATTCTTTGGAGCGTAGAAGGTTGAGAGGGGATTTGATAGAAGTATTTAAGATTATGAAAGGGATAGACAGAGTGGATGTGGATAGACTATTTCCGTTAAGAGGAGGAAAGATTAAAACAAGAGGACATGAGTTAAGAATTAAGGGGCAGAGGTTTAGAGGTAACATGAGGGGGAACTTCTTTACTCAGAGAGTGGTAGCCGTGTGGAATGATCTTCCGGGAGAAATAGTTGCGGCGGAGTCAATTGTATTATTTAAGAAAAGGTTGGACAGGTATATGGATGAGAAGAAGATGGAGGGTTATGGGCATTGTGCAGGGAGGTGGGACTAGAAAGGGGTGTTTGGTTCGGTGCGGACTAGAAGGGCCTAATGGCCTGCTTCCGTGCTGTAATTGTTATGTTATGTTATGTTATATCTTCAAGGTGAAAAAATGACTATTGTGATTTGTGGGCAATTGATACATCAGATGCAATTTGATTTTGGTGACTTTGGGTGTGGAACAAATGGCATGTTAGGTTAAGTGTTCCCATACATCTGGCCCACAAGGAATGCAGTGCACTAATTTCCTTCTACTCCTCTCTCTACCTGCATTTCTCAGTTCTCCTGTTCATCTTGCACAGGGATCTGTTCCTAGTGCCACTGAAACTTGTCTTTTCACTTCATCCAATGTCTGGTAACAGAGAACATGCATTAGGTTGCAACAAGTAATGAGCAAAAGATTTCAACCCCGCTGAAAGAAGGGAAGAGGCCACAGATCGCAATTGACACCATCACCTTGCAGCGGGAGTGCTGAGTCCCGTGACAATGCCAGTGGTATTCGGAAGAAAGCAGACCAATGCACAGAGCCCTGTTGTTTCCAGATGCCAAGCTAAGCCAGATTTTCTTGACCAATTCTGAGCAGGAGCACTTTGCCACAGGTTCTCACGATTCACTTATTTGGAACCATCTCACTAGGACATCAGAATCCTGATAAACACCGAATTCGGAAGCTGCCATTGATAATTTGGGTCACATCATTTGGAATGATGAAAGCTTTGGGTGCTTCTGATTATATTTTCATCAATAATGCCCTTTTTTGCTCTAATGTGCTTCAGATTACCTTCCTACAATGCGAACAACACAATTATTTCTAGCATTCTTAAAAATCTAGTGAGTTCTCATGTATTTTCTGTAAAAAAAATTAAACAAAGCTAAAATAATGAGATGACATGTCTGATTTACACACACTTCACTGATCCAGGACAGTAGCTGATGGAAGCTTTTCAGTGCCGAATTCTCAATTTGGGGCCTCTATACTGCCTACATTTTGAAGGAACGATGATTTATTTGGAACATATAAAGTTCTAAGGTGTTTGTCAGGGTAAGTGCTGGGGGATGGGGAGTGGTGTCGTTCACCTGAGAAATATGACGTCTAATGTCCATGTAAGAGTTCTGGCATTCAAAACAGAGATGAGTAAAAAGTTGGTCAAGGAGATGTAAAATTTTGGAACTCTTCAACCAAGTACACTGTGGATGTTCAACTGTTTAGTATATTCAAAACAGACATCAACAGATTTTTTTTTCATAACTAGGAAAACAAGGATGTAGTAGTTGGTGTTGAGAATGATCTGGCAATAATTATAATTAAAGGATAAGTAAGTTCAGTTTTTACATATCCAGTTCCTCTTTTCTTTGCACTTATTACTAACATTTAACTTTTGTTGTTTGTGACTGATATCTTGAGTTTGAACATAGAACATTACAGCAGTACAGGCCCATCGGCCCATGATTAGGTGGTGACCTATATAAACCCACTCAAAAAAACTAAACCTTCCAAGCCTCATAACACTCTATTTTACTTTCATCCCTGTGCCTGTCTAAGAGACTTTTAAATGGTCCTATCATTCCAGCCTCCACCATCACCCCTGGTAATACATTCCAGGCACCCATCACTGAATGTGAAAATGTCTCTCTTAAACTTTTCTCCCTCCACTTTCTACAGATATCCTCTGGCATTTGCTAGTCTCGCCCCTAGGTAATAGGTGCTGGCTGTCCTTCCTATCTATATCGCTCATAATCTTACAGACTTCTATTGTCGCCTTTGATCCTTCTTTGCTCCAAAGAGAAAAGCCATAGCTCTGCTAACCTTGCCTCATAAGGAACGTTCTCCAATCCAGGCAACATCCTGGTAGATCTCCTCTTCACCCTCTCTAAAGCTTCCACATCCTTCCTGTAAAGAGGCAATCAGAACTGAACACAATATTCCAAGTGTGGTCTAACCAGAGTTTTATAGAGCTGCAAGATTTTCTCTCGACACTTGACCTCAGTACCCTGACTCATGAAGGCCAGTATACTATGTCTTCTTAACTACCCTTTCAACCTGACGGCAACCTTGAGAGATCTATGGATTTGAACCCCAACGTCCCTTCCACTGTTAAGAATCCTGCCATTAACCATGCATCTGCCTTCAAATTTGACCTTCTGAAATGCATCCGATTGAGCTCCAACTGCTACTTTTCTGCTCAACTCTGCATCCTGCCTATATCCAGTTGTAACCTATGACAACCTTCTACATAATCCACAACACCTCCCACCTTTGTGTCATCTGCAAACTGACTGACCCCCATCCCTCTCCTCTTTGTCTAAGCCTTTTATATCACAAAGAGCAGGAGACCCAGAACAGATCCCCTCAGAACATCACAAGTCACTGACCTCAATTCAGAATACATGCCTATTACTACCCCCTTCTTTCTACCGGCAAGGCAATTTTGAATCCACACAGCCAAGATTCCATGGATTTCATGGTTTATGACTTTCTGAATGAGCCTACCATGGGGATCCTTGACAATTGCCTTACTAAAATCCATCTGCCCCACATCTACCAGCTTACCTCAATTTATTTTGTTACGTCCTCAAAAAACTCATTTAGGCTTGTGAAGCATGACCTACCCTCACAAAGCCATGCTGAATGTCCCTGAGAAGAATAATGCTCAAAAGTCCTATCCCAAAGAATCCTCTCCAATAGTTTGTCCACAACCAATGTAAAAATCTCTGGTCTAAAATTCCCAAGATTCTCCCTATTACCTTTTTAAACAAGGGTACTACATTTGCCATTCTTCATCCCCCAGTGATGACAGAGTATGCAAAGATCATTGTCAATGCCCCAGCAATTTCTTCCTGTAGTAATCTGGATACATCTCATCTGGTCCCAGAGGCTTATCAATCCTAATGTTTTTAGAAAGAAAATGCCCTTCCTTTTTCTTAACCGCAACATCCTCCAGTGCATGCACTTCTTCTATTCTGACCTCACCTTGACTAAAGTCCCTTTCTCTCATGAACACTGATGCAAATTATTCATTTAGGACCTCCCTTACCTCTTCCACCTCCAGGCACAAGTTGCCTCCTTTATCCTTAACTGGCCCTAAATTCAATCTCGTCATCCCTTCTGTTCTTCAGGTATGCAAAGAACACCTTAGGGTTTTCCTTAATCTTACTTGCCAAAGCCTTCTCGAGACCCCTTCTAGCTTTCTAAGTCCTTTCTTAAGTTACTTCCTGACTACCATATAACTTTTATGAGCCTTTCCTGTCTTTTGCTTCCATTTTCCTTTTAACTTGCTGCCTCACCTGTTTTGTCAACCACAACTACTACCTTTTCCCTGTCTTGGTGAGACAAACCTGTACAGAACCCCACACAAGTGGTCCCTGAACATCCTCTGCATTTCTTCTGTGCTTTTCCCTGAGAATATCTCTACTTACTGCCCAATCCCATCATAATTAGCCAATCCCAAATTGAACACTTTATCATTTTGTCTGTTCTTATCCTATGCTAAAGGTCAGGGAGATGTGGTCACTTTCATTAAATGCTTCCCACCAAGAGGTCTGTCACCTCACCAGGTTCATTTCCCTGTACTAGATCTAGTATGGCCTCTCCTTTAGTCAGCCGGCCTACATATTGTGGTAAGAATTCTTCTTGGGCACACCTGACATATTCTGTCCCATCTATCCGTCTTGCAGTAAGGAGGTGCCAGCCAGTATTTGGGAAGTTGAAGTCTCCTATAACAACAACCCTGTAATTTATGCACCATTTAAAAATCTATATACTCATCTGCTCCTCACTGTCCCTAGGGCTATTTGGGGTCCTACAGACTGCTCCCCATATAGTCATGACTCCCTTCCTATTTCTGACCTCCACCGACACTATCTCAGTAGATAATCTCTCCACAACATCCTCTCTTTCTGCAGCTGTGATACTACCCCTGATTAGTATTTCTATCCCCACCCTCTTTTACCTCCCATCCTATCCCTTTTAAAACATCTAAACCCTGATGCCTGTACCAACCAAACCCATACACGTGTATCAGCCAGGTTTGTTACAGCCACAGCATCATAATTTCACGCATTGATCCATGTTCTAATTTCATCTCCCTTATTCCTAATACTTGCATTGAAATAAACACATTTCAAAGCCTCTAACTAACTACATTTACGCTTCCTTCACTGGCTGTCTTTCCTCACAAACTCACATAGCTTCAACCTTTCCACCATCTGCTCTATTCTCTGCCCTCACACCTCACATCTTGGTTGCCATCCCCTTGCCAAACTAGTTTAAACCATCCCAACAGCTCTAGCAAACCTGACTGCCAGGTTTTGAACATGTCATACCTTCCCCAGATGAGATCCCAATGATCCATGAATCAGAACTCCTGTCCCCTGGACCAACTCTTCAGCTATGCATTCATCTACCATAACTTCCTATTCTTGCCCTGGCTGATGCATGACACAGGCAGCAATCCAGAGACCCTTGAGGTCCTGCTTTTTAGCTTCCTTCCTAACTCCATATACTCTCTCCTGGATCTTATCCTTTTTCCTATCCATGTCTTTGGTACCAGCGTGGACCACAACATCCGGCTGCTCACTCTCCCACTTTGAAAATGCTGTGGATTCAATTTGAGCCATCCGTGATCCTGGCAACTGAGAGGCAACATATGATCTGGGACTCTCAATCTTGTTCACAGATCTATCTGTTCCCCTAACTATCGAATCTCCAATCACTATATCTCTCCTCTTCTCTCCCTTTCCTTTTGAGTCAGAGATGTTACCACTACAACTTGTCCCTGGTAGATCATACCCCTCCCCCCACAACAGTATCAAATAGTATACTTATTGTTGAGGGGAGCAGTCAGTGTTTTGCACTGACTGCCTATTCCTCTTTCCTCTCCTTTCCACTTAGTTACCTGCCTCTTGCCTCTTGGGTGTGATGGTCTCCATATAGCTTCAGATCATCACCCCCTCTACTTCCCAAATGATCCATAGTTCATCCAGCTCTGGTCTGTGAGGAGCTGAAGCTGGATGCACTTCTTACAGGTATAGTCAGTTGGTGTATTGGGGAAGTTGTTTAAATCACAAAGATGAATTCCTTATTCTGACAAAATTCTCATCTTCTCAGATGTTACTTCACTCATTAGCTTCTCTCATGTGATGGTTGAAGTGGAATCTAAGAATAATGTCCAATATAGCATGATAAGAAATTATAAATTTCCATTGCTGTGCAGAATAGTGATTCCATATGTCATTCCACAAAATCCTAATCTCTTCCCTCAAACCATTTGCAACACATTTCGGGATGGTTTAATGTCACAAACCACAACCCCAATAAACACATGAATAGCTTAAATACAAAAACATAATAATGGGTTGATAGGTGGCAAATAACACATGCCACAAATGCCATGCAAGGACCACATAAAAAGTAATGCTGGAGGAACTCAGCCTGTCTCGCAACGTTGAAAGAAAATATATTGCCCATATTTTGGGCCTGAGCCCTTCTTCCACATTTAGCTGCTTGCACTTGAGTGGACTTGGTAAAACTCAGGGTGGCACAGTTGGCGTAGTGGTTAGCGCAACACCTTTACAGCACTAAAGCTCGGTGAAGGGTTTGTATGTTCTCTCAGTATCTGTGTGGGTTTTCCATGGGGGATTCTGGTTTCCTCCCACCATTCAAAAAGTAGGTTAATTGGAATGTAAATTGGGTGGCATGGATTCATGGGCCAAAATGGCCCATTACTGTGCTGTATGTTTACTTATTTTTTAATTAACTCCACCTGCCATTAGCTTGAGTTCAGGTGCAGGGAGTCCATGCCCTGCCTCATTATAACAGTGATCATGTTTCATCTAGAACATCATGAAAGCTTCAACAAATAATTGAGTTATCCACATCTCTCTGTTTTAATTTTACCCTTGGGCTCAAACTTGCCAGTTTGTCAGAAGAAACACATTGATTTATAAAATTAACCATTTGGTTAGTGACAGTATGGGTATTTGTGAAAAGTCAAGTCAAATTTACTGTCATTTGATTGTACAAGTGCGACCCAATGAAACAGCATTCTCCAGTCTTTGGTGTAAAACATGCATGCATACAGACAAACTCTACATATGCAGGACAAGTATTTCATCTATACAAAGTCGATAAAAGATATCTCATGAATTCGAGAGTCTCGGATGGTTAGTGCAAGCAGTTCCTTTAGTCATTCAGCATTCTCTTCCCCCGGGAAGAACCTGATCCTCAGCCAGGTAGTACTGGCTTTGATACTCTTGTATCTCTTACCCGATGGGAGCAGCTGAAAGATTCTGCATGAAGGATGGAAAGGGTCCTCAATGACTTTGTGCGCCCTCTTCAGACAACAATCTGGGGAAGGAATCTTCTCTGCACTCTTATTGTCCCGTAGATTGACCACAGATCCATTTCTCTGCAGCCACTGTACCACACTGTGATGCAGCTGTTCAGGATGCTCCTGCTAAAGCCCCTATAGGTTGACATAATGAGGGCCGGTAACCTTGCCTGCTTCAGTCTTCTTAGGAAGTGGGTCACTGTTGCGCCTTCCTGACAAGTGAAGCGATGTTCAGTGTCCACAATAGGTCACTAGTTAAGTGAACTTCAAGGAACTTGGTGCTCGCCACTCTCTCTATTACAGATTTGTTCATCTGTAGTGGTCATTCCTGGTCCTTCAAAAGTGCACAATTATCTCCTTCGTCTTGTCCATGTTGAGACTCAGATTTTTACTCTCGCACCATTTCATCTCTTCTCTGTAGTGCGACTCATCATTGTTGCAGATGAGGCCAGCTACTGTTGTGTCATCTGCAAACTTGATGACTCTGTTGAAGCTGGATTTGGCGAAGCAGTTGTGGGTCAACAGCATGTAGCATGAATAGGAGTGGGCTGAGCACACAGCTCTGAGGTGCGGCAGAGCTCAGAGCTCAGTGACGGTGCTCGATGTTCTGTTACCAACCCAAACAGACTTTGTGTGGTCTTTCCATTAAGAAGTCCAGAATCCAGTTACCGAGCAGGGCGATGAGTTCCACCAAGGACAGCTTCCCCACCAGTCTCTGGGGAATGATCATATTAAATGCCCAGCTGAAGTCAATGAACATCACCCTGTACATAAGGCATTGTTCTCCAGTGGGCCAGGACAGAGTGAAGTGACAAAGCTATAGCACTGTCTATGGAATGGTTTCTTCCACGGGTGAATTGAAATGGGTCCAGTGTCTCTGGGAGGTGTACGTTGATGCATTCCATCACCAGATGCTCAAAGCATTTCACAATGGTAGGGTTCAGTGCCATAGAGTGATAGTTAATAAGGCCTGTTATTGTCAACCACTCAGGTACCAGGATGATGGTAGCTGTCTTGAACCCTGTGGGAATGATGGACTGCTGGAGGGAGGTGTTGAAGATGTCTGTGAAGACCTCTGTCAATTGGTTTGCGCAGTCTTTCAGAGCTCAATCAGGTTTGTTGTCTGGTCCCATCACCTTGTAAGTAAATCACAGTTTCATCAATATGATGAAACATTAAATTATCTTTCAAATTTATAAGTTTAAATTTAGAATTTAAATTTAAACATACAGCACAGTAACAGGGCATTTTGGTTCACAAGTCCATGCCGCCCAATTTACACCCAATTAACCTACACCCTTGGTATGTTTCGAATGCCGGGAGGAAACTGGAGCCCCTGGGGAAAACCCACACAAACACGAGGAGAATGTCGAAACTCCTTACAGACAGTGCGGGATTCGAACCCAAGTCCCAATCGCTGGCGCTGTAAAGTTATTTCACCAACTATCACACTAACCATGCCACCCATATCCATTCAAGATTTAATTTTTTTTTCTTTTAGTTATTACATTAAATATAATAAAAATTAATTATTCAACAGTATTGATACTTACCCCACTGGAAATAAACAGTCATGATGAGCATAACCTTAGATTTAAATAATACTTCACCAGAAGTAAAGTAAAATATATATTCTTGTATTAAAGCATTCTGATCTTCAAGCTAAAAGAAATAATACCTTCTTCAGGCTCCCCCACAGAATATTATGAATCTTTGTTTATGTTGCTTTAAATTAACATTTTTCTTTTGCAGAAATGCATATTCTTGATATCTGCCTCAGGTTTTATCACCTGGTGTGAGTTCAATATCCCATGCTGGATCGTTTGAGCATGCTACCTAATAAAACACTTGATGATAAATGTTCTATCATCTACATCTAATAATTCAAAGTCGCTCCTTCTGCTAAATGAATAGATCTTTGCAATAACTTGAAATAGGCCACGTAAATCGCAAAGTATGGTGGAAATGTTGTGGGGAAATTTGTAGAGTCAGGTAATCTTATTCAAGCAACTCTGAATTCGGGTTAGACTGTGTAACTAACCTTCCAGCGAGATGATGGATATGGCACTCTGACCTAAGCAGAGGCACAGAAAACCGTTTTAATTCTGATCTGAATCCAATTAATTTTTATTCTTTTTTTTGAAAAACCTAGATCAAAATTTGCATATTTATACAGGGAGCCAAATCGCCAGTGTGTATTATTGTCACAAAAGGCTTTCTTCCATGGGATAAGCAAAGATGAATTTGCTTTTTCCACTGCCAAAAACAAAGCTGTTATTGTGAATTGGGAAGCTGACACACAAATTAGAAGTTGAGGTGATTCAAGCTTACAGTGACACAAAGGGAAGAATGTGGTCACCGTGGAAACTTCATACCCAGGAAAATCCAACTAATTTAAACATTAAGAGCTATGAAGTTCCATCGTCACATCATCCACAAAAGTTTACAAGGTCAGAAAGCTGTACAAGAGATCTCATGAGTAATATTGAGATCATACAGTCATTGACATCATGTAGTTTCTACATAGCAAATTAGTTTCTTCTGACGGTTACTCTTGTAGAGCTCGTCGAAAGAACCAAAGACTTGTTGATCCAAACCAAGGCTTTTATTAGCAAAAGACCGGAGCTCTTCACAGGTGGCCGACCAGTCCGGAATGATCCGACCTGGCTAGGGACACAACCCTTTAAGGCCCAAACAATAGGTGTGGCTTAGCTCTCAGCCAATCGCTGTAAGCACAGTCTAGATACAGTAACTATATACACTATGTACATTGGTGATAGATCTGTACTATCACAACTCTGACAGGTATTCTTAGTGGTAGTTGGGAAAAAGGGTGCTAATCAACACCAGAAACTCATAAACCCAACTGATTGTGGGTCTGGAGGGAAGGGATCTGCACTCGTGGATGTGGAAGAATCCAGGGATGATTTAAGGCATCTCCATAGATTGGGGTGGCCAAACTACGGGTCGCAAGCCACACGCAGCTCTTTGGCCTAATGTGCAGCTTGCGGAAGTAACCCGAACCCTAATGTGCAGCTGAGACAGGAATCGTATAAGCTGATGCTCACAATGGTAATTTAGGTGGGCATGTCTTGCGATCACATGACTGTTGTGGCTCTCAAACATCTGAAGTTTATTGTATGTGGCTCTTACATTAAGCAAGTTTGGCCACCTCAGCCATAGATGAACCAAGGTGGTCCAGGCAGCCTTCATTACCCATAATGATGTAATGTACCTTCATAGATTTCAACATAAAGGATGAAATGTCAGCTGTGATGGAGGGATGAAATTTTTTCAAGTGGCTGTGCTCTTTCAATGGGAAGTATGAATCAAGGGAGCAAAATATAAATGGGCTCATGTGCCTATATCCAAGGAACTAAAAAGTTGTCCAAGCTTAATAGATGCCCACGTATTATTAGGACAAAATCTGACTGATCTGTAACTGAAGTAGAGGTGGATCACCGTACGATACAGGAAAAATCATGGGAACAACACTTTTTAATATTTCTAACTAGTAATCTTGAGAACGTTGACCGATGATGAATACAGCGTGTGGTCCTGGAAACCCTGGAAATGTCTTGACTTAAGTTGATCAATGGTGAGAAACACTAAAACCTGCTCACTATCAAGGGTCTAATGCAATGTGCTCCAAAGACTGTATAAGCTCCAGCAAAGCTTCTGAAGAAAAACTTTTTCCACAACAAGCAATTTGGTTAATTGGTACTTCAACCTTTCTACCCTGACTGCTTTGTGTAGCATCTATCCATCAAGCTGCAAGAAAATTCACCAAGGCTTCTTAATAAAAAAAATCTCCCAATATTGTAACTGCCTGAGGGGATATGGGCAACAAATGCAAGGGAATGTGATCACCACCATGTCACATGCCATATGACACGTATTTTCATCAGTAGTGAGTCAACATCTTATACTAGCTGCACTGTTTCATCTGACCAGTTTATTGCAACCACCAACTTCCTTTTCTGCAATGGTCACACCTTGAATCTGAACGTTTAGAGCTCTGTGCCAAGTGTGTAGTCTTTTTGTTCTCACAAGGCATTTCTGGCTGCCTTCAAATCAATACCAAAATTTAAAAAAAAACACGATTTTGATTTTATACCTCATAGTAAAATAAGTGAAAGGTAAAGCAGATTGAGGAATTTTTAGACAAGGCCGATGTTCCGTCCTGGACTGCTGCCAATATTGGAAGAGCTTGGAAAGCTGGGGGTGATCAGTCAAACATCAGGAATTTATTTTCATACTCATAGAATCGTACCTCAGAAACGGAATGCTCAACCATCCTATTTCCCTGTCCCATTTCCTGCCGACACGTCTATTCATTGTCTCAGCCACTGCCAGTCTGAGACCACTCGCAAACTGGAGGAACAACACCTCATCTTCCATCTGGGCGCCCTCTAACCGGATAGCATTAACATTGACTTCTCTGGTTTCCATTAAACACCGACCCCCCCCCTTCTTCCCCGTCTCTTTTCCTTTAGTTCTGTCTGCCTCTCTCCTCCCTTTTCCCTATATCTCCTTTCACAGAGCCAAAATCAATCCTCAACTTTCCTGATCATATCCAATGAACACCTTTTCACTGTTGGTCTGGACTCTTCGCCATCCCATTCTTCCTTCCTTTCTCTCCCTAGACATCAGCCTGCTTTTTGCTTATACCTTGAATAAGAACTCAGGCCCAAAACATTGGTAATGTAGATGGACACACTGTGAGACCAGTTTAGTCCCTCCAGCATTTCTGAGTTTTTTTTTAACCATTCATCCTAATCAGGAGTGTAGATTTAAATTAGCTCTAAAAGTTGTTATAGCCGAAGGGTGGTAGTGGGGATGAGTTCCCACTGCTACACAAATGCTCTTCATGGCGTGCAACTCAAACAGCCTCTGACAACCAAGTTCAACTCTTGGTCTTCATGTGTGTCAAAGTTCTTTTGCCCGGTGGAACTGTTCTCACTGACAGGAGAAGAGGCAAAGGCAGGCCACTGGCGACTTGAAGCCAGTTGCTCTGGGAAGATGGGGCCTGTTAACCACAGATGGTAACTCATCTAGGAGAAGTAAAACTCCAATTTCAAACTTCCACAGCCTTGTGGCTACACCCACTCATGGGAAAGGCTTAAGGAGTAAACCCCATGAAAAAATCTGGAATCAGAATCCCAAATGTGGCTGACTGCTATAACAAGCACCAGTACGGCAACTCCTGTGATGCTGCTGTATCAACTCTCATCGTTCCTTTTTGACCTGTCATTAGCACGGAGGGGGATGTCCCATTGCATGGACAACAGACAGATCTCCATATCAACTCTGCCTTGGGTTGTGCCCCGGAGAGGCCACTCCAGCTATGACCAGAGGCACAGTACCCATGTCCGATGGAGGCCACCAAGATTTAAATTGATTGGTAGCAGAATGGAAGGGAAATGAGAAATCTCTTTTTCAAGCATACGGTGGTAGAAATCAAAAACGTGTTGCCTGAGATGACACTGGATGTACTTAAAGAACTGTGATCTGGATCCAACACTGGAAGGTGGGATTAGGCATGTTTGCTCATTACAATAGACAATGAGATGGCAGGCTGAATGGCCTTCTGCAGTGTCATGAATCTGCAGCCACTGTTAAATTGTAGCACCTGCGTCACCCTCCTGGGACCTGGGTGCAATTACTGGGGCAAAGGTGCAGGAAGCATCTTTTAAATTGCAGGGGGATCGACTCATTAAATTGCCAACCCAGTAATTTAAGGGGACTCCCACCCCCACAATGACGCGTCACACACTCACCGGAAGTCCTTCCAGATGTTTAGAGTCTGGTGCCCGGTGATGCACGCACACAAGCAGGTCAGCCATTTTCCTTTTCAAATTGGCCGTGGATGAGACCTAGGTAAGTTTAATTAGGTTCCCTGACTACCTCTGAGGTAGGTCAGGGACCCAGTTGGACCCTTTCCGTCTGCCGCATGACTGGGGCACCAACCGGGCAAATTGCCTGGTTAACCCCATTTTACATGGCAGTTTGAAAGGGCTTAATTGATTCTTGAAACAGCTAGCCAAGGACGTTGCAAGCAGTAAAGATTTTATCATACATTCATGAATTGATTTTAAATAGTTGTTTTGGTTGTCTGGAAATATCAAAGTTATTATCTGAATTTCACAACAGCATGCAAGTAATGGTTAACACTATTCGGTATTAGGAATTGCACATGTGTAAAAAGTACAAGGAGAAAGTGATGGCTTGCGAGCTTCACTCACTGTATGTAACCAATGTAAACAAATAGGTTCAATCAGTCCATTTGCTTCCTTGAGCTTTAAAATCTACAATATGTGATTGTGGTGTTGATAGTTGAAGGGCAATGGATGTCTCACAATCCATTTAGCAAGGAACCATTATTCTTCTTTTTTTTCCTTTGATCACAGTAACTTGAGGAGTGTGACAGCCGGAAGTTTGAATTCACGCTTAGCCAGTTGGATTATTGGACATTTAACAATCCAGAAGTCAGGAAAGTGGAGCATATGTCCTGATTTTACAATGCCATACATAAATTAATTTTGGACTCTTGGTCTTTGCTTTTGTTTTTAAGCATGTTCATTTTTAAAACTTGTCAAGTCTACATGTCAAGTATTGCATTGAGCTGAAACTTATATTTATTGAAAGCAACCTATTGAACCGCCTGCATTGATCCCTCTCCCATTCTTTTCCACCGCAATACAACACATTTCATGGCACGTGTTCATAACAATAAACCTGATTCAGATTCTAAACTGGCTCACTGAGCACTGCTGCCAGTTTCATGCCTGCACCCTGGTTGGCACCTACATGCTGCAGTTTCCCAAAAATGACATCAGTGAACCAGAACCACCTGACTCAGGAACAATGATCCTATTCTTTTGGGTAGAAAGAATTGGCTATAAGGCAGAGGGTATATAGAAGGGATTTTACATTTTTTTTAATCCACTGAGTTTGCTTTAATGTTTTTTAATTATTGAAAAAAAAGGTTCTCGAAGTGATTTAAATGTTTGATGTTTTTACACTCTTAAATTTTATTTTAATGTAATTTATTTATTGACATTTAACAGTTGTATCAGTGACATTTAGAAGGGAAGAAGAAATATTTTGTGAGTTGGAAGAAAGCATAACTTAGGCACCTGATAATGTTTTCTGGTCCAATAATGTGAGAGCATTATGTTGCACACCTCCTGATTTCAATTTGCAATTGCTCATCATAAGCAAACCCACAACTGATAAATCCCCAAAAGATAAGCCCAAAGCTGGTTAGCATGTAGTGGTGAGAGTGGGTGGCACATGTAAAGGAGACCCAAGGGGACGAGACAAACAATAACATCAATCGCAAACTGTAATGCAGGAATACAGTGGTGTGTGGCAAAACTAAAGTGATCCTGAGAAACGAAGGCACAACTTCCTCAAGAAAATCAATTTTGAAATAAAAACAAATGTGTGCGTAAGTGTCAGACATGACTATTTCTTCAGAAAGAACAAAAACAAATTTTGACACGAGGGATTTCAGCTGCCGCCTTGATATCATAATCTGATAATAAAATCAGCCCTCTGTACCTTGCGGGTGCTTGATTTAGGCACAAGAGATATAAAATGTTCACGGAATAAGAAACAGAGAAAATTGTTGTAAGGTTTTAAGAGTATTTAAAAAAAATGCCATTTTTTAATAGGAAAACCAGGACTTCTTTAAGTTCACTTTTCATCATAGTGTGGCTAATGTTGTGCATTTATTGAAGAGAGGCTGCAAGGAAAAGTCTACGTACTGTAGGCCAGTAAGTTTAATGTCAGTCATTACTGGAGCGGAGCCTGAGAGACAGAATCTACTTGCATTTGGAAAGGGATTGGCCAATCATGGATAGTCAGGACAGCTTTGAGTGTGGGAAGTCGTGTCTCATGAAGTTGACTGAGTTTTTTGAAAAGTGATCTAGAAGTCTGCTGAAGGCAGGGCAGTAGGTGTTGTGTATACAAGGTTTTTATCAAAATCGTACAGGGTAGGCTGTGGTCAGAATGCATCAGAAACAGGATTGAATACAGAACTGGCTTGATGGTAGGAGGCAGATTATGTTAGTCATATGGATGTTACTCAGCTTGGAGGGAAACGACCAATGGTGTGCTGTCGGGATTCATGCAAGGTCTACTATTGTTTATTGTATTTATTAATGATTTTAATCATTATACAGTTACCATATTTAGTAAGTTTATGGATGACACCAAAATTGGTGGTACGTGTGAACAAAGGAGGTCATCTGGATTACCACAGGAACTGGAAAAGTGGGGCAAGGAATGGAAAATGGAATTTCACACTTTGGTAGGTTAAACCAGGGCAGGACTTTCACAGTGAATGATAGGGGAATGTCGTATTATAGAGACACGGAGGTACAGGTATATATATTCGTGAAAGTGGTAACTTGGATAGATAGGGTATTGAGGAAGGTGTTTGGCATGCTTGCCTTCATTGGTCAGGACCTGGGACATCATGTTAAAACTCTATAGGATACTGGTGAGACTGCACTTGGAATATTTTGTGCAGTTATGTTTACCCAGTGAGACAAAAGATATCGTTAAGCTGCAAAGGATGCAGAAAGGACTCAGCAGAATGTTACAGGGACTAGTAGGCTTGAATTATTCGAAGAGGCTGGATCCACTGGGACTTTTCTCACTGGAGCATAGGAGGCTGGGGTGGGGTGGTGGGGGGGGGTGGTAGATGATGGGAGAAACTCATGATTTTATAAAATCATAGTATATAGTAACCACTTTTTCCCTGAGTAGGTGAATCTAAAGCAAGAGGACATAAATTTAAGGTGAGTGGAGAAAGATTTGTAAGGGACCTGAGGGGCACTGTCTTCACACAAAGGGAGGTGGGAATGCAGAATGATCTGCCAATGGAAGTGGTAGGAGCAGGGGGATAATTGTCATGTTCGAAGGCATTTAGATAGGTACATGTTTAGGAAAGGCATGGTAGGCAAAGCACTTGGAGCAATGCCAATATAGCGCCGATGACCCAGGTTCGAATTCATCACCGTCTCTAAAGAGTTTTTACATTCTCCCTGTGTTCAAGTGGGTTTCCTCTGGGTGTTCTAGTTTCCTCCCATATTCCAAAAATATATAGGGGTTGGTCACATGGTTGAATATGGGCCAGAAGGACCTATTACTGTGATGTATCTCTAAATTAAAAAGATTTAGAGGGATATGAACCCTAATGCAGGCAAATACAATTAGCATGGTCAACTTTGATATTTTGGGCCAAAGGCTTGGTTTCCATGTTGTAGAATTCTATAAGTCTAATTAGATAACTGTCCTAAATGTCAAGAGAAAATTTATTTTTAAACAACATATTTAAATATCAACTCATCAGAATTACTGGTACCATATGCAACTACTTCTTTGTTCATGCTGAAAGTGGTAGCCTGCACACTTTATTACATTAAGTTTTATTCATTAAATAATCCTCCACTGCAATAATTTTCAGATCCATTGCATTATTAGCCAATATAGGTTTTGAATACAATATTGAATAAAAGTCAGATTTGCATCCCAAAGCCATTATGCCTCATGGTTCAGAGTTTGTATCAGTCATCTTTTGATTAAGAAAAGGAAATGATTTCATTTAACAGCAATTCATTCTTATGTTGTTTTGTTTTAACTTACTTTGTAGTTTCCAAAGAACTGGACATATTTATTGAAACACATAAGTTACTTCATGGTTACTAACATGGTAGTAATCTTAGCAAAATATCTCCTTTCCTGCCAGTAGACTACATGTCATAAATTATAAAATACCCTCAGCATCATCTATATTCTAAACATCACCATTGCAAGCCTTTAAATGCAAACTGTGAGATGCATAAGATTATGTTCAAATCATTTGCAAAATAACTTCTAAAAACTAAAGTAAACGCAGAAGCTCCCATCTGTTACATAATTTTCCATTGTAGTCCTGTGCATGCCAGTTTACTGAACCGTAGCTTACTAAAGAGACCACTGGGTCATGGATTGAAAAACAAAGACCAAGCTTTTAATGACTGAATTTTTCAAAGCACCCCTGACATAGAAATAACTGCACAAATATAAAACTGATGCGTGGCTAGTTAGAAACAGAAAGAACAAAATGGATTTCTCCTCAAAAAGCAAAATGAGAGAAGGAGCCACAAATTAAAGGCCCTGAGATTATGTTAATTGGCATTTCATATTTAAGTTGCACAATTATCAGTAGTATAATGAGTATAATTATAAATTTATGAGGCTTCTAAAAACTCTTCAATCAAAATTAACTCTCTTATTGAGGACTAAGTATAGATTGAAGATACCCTAACATCCGAACTTGGATATCATCGCAAGATGGTCATAAACAAATTATGTCACTGAAAGCAGCGCTAAATGTATCTGCAAATTGTGCATGGAACTACAATATGCCAAGTCTTTTTGATCTTTTCTGCTTGAACAAATCTCCACTGAAACATTGCCCATATGCCCATCGTGATTCTCAATGCGAATATTTCCCAACTGAACAAGTCTGGGACTTTTTTGGCACTGTTGCTGGATTTTCAGTCAAAATAAAATAACATTTTTCTAATCTTTCATTTATGGATTTTATTTCAAGCTTACTTTAAAATTTAGACTTCCTGAGATCCAATCTTATTTTATCTACATTAATTTATGCAATGGCAAATATATGTTTCACACATTTCTATGATTTCTATGACCTGTTGCTGGGGAACTGTCTTTTCAGAACAATTTATGGTTGATACACTCAAATGGAAATCCTGTGATTATCTCGAAAGGTGGAAGAGCCAAAGTTTCTCCAACCACTCAAGTCTTAATTTAATTATCAACCTTGCAGCTTCTCCAAGTTCACAGATGACACTAAGATTGGAGGCATTGTGGATAGCAAAGAAGGTTTTCCAAGCTTGCAGAGGGATCTGGACCAGATGGAAAAATAGGCTAAAAAAAATGGCAGATGGAATTTAATGCAGACAAGTGTGAGGTTTGGCATTTTTGAAGGACAAACCAAGAAAGAATGTATATGGTAAACTGTCAGGCACTAAAGCTTGAGATAGAACAGAGGGATCTGGGAATACAGATACATAATTCCCTGAAAGTGGCATCCCAGGTGGATAGAGTTGTGAAGAGAGCATTTGCCATATTGGCCTTCATAAATCAAAGTATTGAATATAGTGGTTGGAATGCTATGTTAAAGTTGTACAAGACATTGGCTGAGGCCAAGTTTGGAGTACTGTGGGCAGTTTTGGTCACCTAACTGCAGTAAAGTTATCAATAAGATAGAAAGAGTGCAGAGAAGATTTACTATAATGTTGGCCCAAACTTCAAGAACTGAGTTACAGGGAAATGTTAAAAAGGTTAGGACTATTCCATAGAAGAATGAGGGGTGATTCGATGGAGGTATTTAAAATTATGAGGAGTGTAGTCAGAGTAGATAGGCTTTTTCTACTGAGAGTAGGTGAGATACAAACCAGAGGTCATGGGGGGAAAAGGGAAAAGTTTAGGGGGAACATGAGGGGGAAATTCTTCACAGAGAGTGGTAGGAGTGTGGAATGAGCTGCCAGCTGAAGTGCTGAATGCTGGCTCAATTTTAAGAATTTGGACAGGTTCATGGATGGGGGAGGAATGGAGGTCTATGGACTGGCTGCACGTCAGTGGAAATAGGCAAAAAAAATGGTTTGGCACAGACTAGAAGGGTATAAAGGGGCCTGTCTCTGTGCTGTAATGTTCTATAGTTCTCCCTCCAAAATCCCTAGTGTTTGCCTATCTCTTTATCTCAGTAGCTAAACAAGACACAATAAATTCGAAGTAACCTGGACAAGAAAACATGAAAGCTGAACAATGGACGCCAGGAGAGGAATCCACTTTCTGGCTTCTTTCCCTAACTAAGAATAATAAAATTGCTAATAATTTTTAACAGTATTCATTAAAATATAATTAAACTGTGAAGCTAAAATAATTAACTTTTTGGTAATTAAATATTAAAGACACTAAATAGTAATGGTACATAATTTAAAAAAAGTCAGAAGTACTGTTTTATCTAACAGCCTGATCTGGTTAGGAGGGATTTTAAACCAATACTTGGAGCAGAGCATGCAATAGCATAAGAATAACTTTGAATTGACTTCCTTATTCTATATCCTTAACTTCTCACAAACCAGTATCTCCTCAGGAAAAGGAAAAGATTTGTTTCAAGATTCAGAACAGAAACTGACACAATGCTGCCAAACCACATGCCTCTCTTTTTAGTTTAATCAAAATATTGGAGTAATCTCTTAAGTCAAGTGGAATTTTGAAACCATCTCAGGAAGGAATTTTAAAAATAGTCTAAATACTCTTCTGTTTTCATGACAGGTAACTCAGTGGCCTCATTGACCAAACCTTAAATGTCCTCAGCTTTTTTTTGCCAGGATTAGGATCAAGTTGAAACACATGTTTTTGAAGGAATAGTCTCAATGAAGTGAGACAATAATTTGGGTAGCAGTAAATGTACATGTATATTGCATAAAAGGACAAAAGATACCAAATATTGGGGATTCTCTCTCAACATCTGCTGATATATGATGCGTGCTCAGTTTGAGTAAGGATTGAAATTTGAATTACTTTTGGAGTCAAGACCAAATCTAAGCACAAAGGGCAGAGATGAGAATGGGGGGAAACAAGAACACAGGTACCTTTAATAAATGACAAATTATAATTAAATTCTTGTTCATGTTTCTGCCAAAGATCGCAGAAACACACTCATAAGTCAAGTTCAGTATCATCCAATTGAACAAGTACAACCTGATGAAACAGCGTTCTCCAGTCCTCAGTGCAAAAACATGCGAGCACACATGCAGATATAACATACATACAGATAAACAATACATATGCAGTGCATAGATACCTATATAAAAAGAAATAAATATTGCTAAATATACAGTAGAGTCTTGGAGAGTTTGTATAAGCATTCTCTCTGCCTGTGGGAAGAAGTTGTTTCTCAGCCTGGTGGTTCTGGCTCTGATAGACCAGTATCTCTTTCCCCAATGGAAATAGCTGGATGATGCTTCATGAAGAGTGATAAGGGTCCTCATAAATTTTGCAAGTTCTCTTCCAACAATCCTGGAATATCACATGGATGGGATAGGGTGGCTAGTAGGGTGACACCAGTGATCCTCTCTGCTGCTGTTATGGACCTGTGGATTGACCTCTGATCCATTTCCCTGCAACAACCGTACTCTACTGTGATGCAGCCAGCCAGAACACTCCCAACAGAGTTTCTGTAGAAAGTTGGCAGAATTGTAGCAGGTAGATAGCCTTGCCCAGCTCGTCTTGTTAGAAAGTGCAGTCGCTATTGCGCCTTCCACGATAGATCACTAGTTAAGTGAACATCTAGGAACTTGGTACTCTCCACTACTGAGCTATTAGTGCATAGTGGAAGGTGGTCGACTATGGTCCTCCAGAAATCCACTAACATCTCCTACATCTTGTCCACATCGAGGTTGTTATTCTCCTTTCTCTATTTGAAATTATTATATTCAAAACAGTAATTCTCGTTGCTAAATTAGCTATCAGTGGTGAACCAATAACGTTTGCCACACCCCTAGAGGAAAGCTACCCTCAAGGATTTCTCAACAGAGACCTTAGTAAAGTTTCCTTTCCTAATATTATCAACTCTGGTGGATCCCTGGGGTCCGCAGCAGTGATACCATTAAGTAAACTGAGTAGTCAATCACACTGAAAAATTCCTATATGTGGCAAGCCAGGCAGTAAAAAGCACAATTTTTAAACATGTCGCAAAATATAAAATAAGGATTAAAATGTGCACAAAATGTAGATAGCAACTTAAATTATACAGAAAGGACTTAAAGAAATGACTACTCCATCTGTTATTTAAAAATTAAATATTTACCGAAGGGGATGGCAATCCATACAGGAATCACTTGCTTAGAGATTATTAAGCAATGATTATGGCTCAGTATCAGAATACTGTTAAAGACTCGGTTACACCTCTGCAGATCAGTGTGAAATTTTCAGGAAGTTTTTCGCAGCAAGCCTGGCTTGTAAATACCATCATTGACAAAGAGGGTGGGGAGGCCATGCCAATTTTGTGTGAAGTTTCCAGGCTGTAGCAGTCTGCTGTGTTTGGTAGAATGAGACTGAGATGTGCAACCGTGAATAAAAATAGTAGGGAAATGTATACCAGGAGGCATTGAGGACTGTGATGGTACAGGATACTATGACCAATGTATCTATTTGTATATATTTACATATAGTGATAGTGATTGGCTGAGAGCCGTAGCCATGCCTACTGGCAGGTCATAAAGGGATGCTCCTAACCAGACCCAGGTCAGCCTGGACTGGTCGACCTCGATGTACTACGGTCCAGTCTTTTGTTAATAAAAGCCTTGGTTTGAATCAACAAGTCTTTGAGTCATTCGATGCACTGCAAGGACATAGAGATGCAAGAGGCTCCAAATGCTGGAATCTGGAGCACAAAAAGCATCTGCTGGAGGAACTCAGTGAGTCATACTTCAGTGGGAGAAAAAGAGTTCATTCCTTTTCTCCCACTGATGCTGCTCGACCCCAAGTTTCTCCAGTGGACTGCATTTTGGCATTGAGGACATGGTGGAGGTGTGGGGGATTTGGGGAAAATTATCTGAAAAATAATCTTTTTTCCAGTATTCAAGGTCTTCATTACATTACATCAAAAACAAGGTACGTGTGATGTTTGAGGACATAACCTCATGTGTGTGGGGTTGCAGACTCTGGGGGAGCAGCTGACTGGCGCAGGGCACCAGTAATTAGGAGAACACTCCCTGCCCCGAAAGAGGAGCAGAGGAGATGACTCAACAGGATGGTGACTATGGCAGCAGACTAGTGGGGGACTCAACAGCTGAAGGGCCTGCACAGGCTGTAGGATGCTGGCGACTTGCAGTTGAGGAACCCACTCGGGCGACTTGAGTTCAAAGACTCATAGCAGACTGCGGGCTGCTGGAGACTGGTTCATGGGAACCAGATACAAGATCAAGGACGTGAGAGGATGCTGAAGTCAAGGAGGGTTGCCGAAAGGCTCTGGGCACTGAAAGGTCCCTCTTCACGTCAGAGGTTTGGATCTGGGCTCAGGTTATTGATATTTTGGACTGGAGTCTTCTGCAGCTGGTGAGGTTGCAGGTGTGCTGGAGGTGAATCCAGGGACACTCACTGATTCTGAGGGGACTCTCTTTTGCTTCTCTTTATCTGAACCGTAAGCAGTGCCAGGCAATGCTAACGGCAAATCTTAGGCAGTTGGTGTAATATTACATTTCTGTTTTATTACTTGGGAGTAAATCATATATGATCAAATCAGTCATAGCTAGCAGGTGACCATTTCCAGTCTTGTTTCACCTGTTCAGATCAAAGTGCCATGTGCATAATTCCCCAATCTGATAATTCCACTGAAGGAGAGATTTGAATGGCACAGATTTTGATTGGTAGCATTAAACAGGTCAATGTTTTGGATCCTTCCTTCTTTTTCTCTGGTGGCCTCCTGAAAACTAAGTAAAGAAATAAGTAATTTCCACAGCACAATCTATTAAATGCCAAAGGTCAGCGGTTCCGAGCTTTTGACTCTTTCCAAATAAATCCATTTTGAATTTTCTGCCAGTTGGTTTCTCATGTTTTGTCAGTCGGGAGACTGAATCATCCTCCAGTAACCTGATCTGCTTCGAGGTTCTCACACATCACCCTTTGCGATATTCTCTGTCTCAAGATATTCTCTATTCTCAAGATAACAGCCAGAGTTTTGAATTGCTGTTAGATTATTCTAAAATTGAATGTATTGACTCATCTTGCTTGTGAAAAAGTGAAGATGCCTGTGACCATGGGCTCCAGAATTGTGCAGTGATATTTGGATGTGATTCTGATGCAACAGGATCAGGAAACAGCAGAGATTCCTCCTGAGTCAGAAGCAAGTCCGACAAGATCAATGATGCCCATGAATGCAAACCGCACACCTCAAAAGGGTACATTGGATATGACAAGGCAGGTCCAATATTTCCACAAACTATTTGTTTCGGAAACATTTCTGCAGGTCAGTAATCTGTCGTGTAGTAACAGGAAAATAGAAGTAGATTCAGATTTCAGATTTATTGTCAGAGTAGATGCATGACATCACATACAACCCCGAGATTTTTGTTTCCCTGTGGAATTACCTCTTATTCATCATGCAATAAAACTGCACACAAGAAGATATATATACAGGTAAACAAATAAAGAAATCTAAATCTATACAATACCAAATGAAAAAATCAATAAAGTACAAGTCCTTAAATTAGTCTCTGATTGAGTTTGTTGTCACAAACAAATCATGGAATTTGTTGTTTTGCACAGCATCACAGTGGAAACATTCATATAAACCACCTGAAAAAATAATTAAAAATAGTGCTTGATAAGTCAAAATAAGGCAGTGTCTTTGGTTCTTTGATAATTCAGGAATTTGACAGCAGAGGGGAGGGAAGAAGCTGGGTGGTGTGGATGATTGCTGCTGCTCTCCAACAGCAATGTTTCCTGTAGATCTTCTCAATGGTGGGGATGGTTTTGCCTGTGATGTCCTGGGCTGTGTCCACAACCTTTTGCAGGGGTATTGGTGTCCCCATACCAGCCTGTGATGCAAGCGGTCAGCACAATTTCCATCACAGAGCTATCAGAAATTTGCCAGGGTTTCTGATGTCATACCCAACCTCCTGAGTTGGTTTGAAATGTCGCAAGTTGAAGGAAGTGCAGCAGAGAAATCCACCTGCACTACTTGCATGCAAGTCTGAATCATGTTGTTAAATTTATTTTTGCAAATCTTTGATGAATTGCTCTTGGAGGCAGGTAATATGGCAAGGGTTTTAATTGTACAAGTAAGCCCGAGTGAGGTTCAGCTATGCGCAAGTTGGAGCAAAATGGCTTTAGACTGTGTAAATACTTGACACAGCTGAGCTCAAAATGTCAAATAATTTAACTGCTAATATGTCATGGCATGCATTCATGGGCCCTCTGCTGCAACAGCATTTTTTGCTTTTATTTAGCTGCTTCAATGCAAAAAAAAAACACTGGCTGTGGAACGCATGATTCTTTCATTTGTGGGTGCAATTACATTT
Organism: Narcine bancroftii; assembly: GCF_036971445.1. Classification (NCBI taxonomy): domain Eukaryota; kingdom Metazoa; phylum Chordata; class Chondrichthyes; order Torpediniformes; family Narcinidae; genus Narcine; species Narcine bancroftii. Next base: position 89,070,629 of record NC_091478.1, on the reverse strand, counting down.
TTCCTGTTAACTGGTGACCAGAACTGTCCTCAATACTCAAACTGTTGTCCAACTAGTATTCTACGTAATCCTAACTTTAGCTCTTGTATTGCATGCCACAATTAATAAATGCAAGCATTTCATACACCATTCTAATCCCTTTTTAACCTATTCTACTACTTTTAACAATCTAGAGATATATACATCTTCCTTTCATCTTCAACACCATTCAGTATTCTCCCCCCCTTATAGTACAACTTCTTCCTTTGTTGCATCAAATGAAACACTTCTCTGGAACATTTCCATTTTGCCACTGGCCAAACCATCTACAGCTTTGTACAGTTTGTCAACCATATCCACTGTCAAACATAAAACTAATGTCTGTTACTTTACCACGTTTTTTATAGCAGTTGTGTCTCTCATACTTTGAAGATTTTACCTTTAACTTGATTGTCCATGTATGATTTCATCCTGTTGACACTGCACAATATGTAAGCAGTGTGAGCAGACACTTATGTATTACCATAAGGTGGAGGTCAAAAGAAATTGGATGGTTGTTCAATATTTCGCCAGTTGTCTTTTCCAACATTTGTAGCAAAGCCTAAGCTTAGCCTGCAGTGGAAAATCTGCTGTTACCTGGTGTTCTCAATCAGAGAACATATTAAAGGGAGTGCATGGAAAATTATTGCCCTCTTTCAATGCAAACTCTTCTAAGGCTATGAGTTGCACAAATATTTGGGGAGAGTGTAATGAGATGACATTGTGACAAAAGGTATAAGCATTTTCTGGCACCGATATGCTTTCTTCTCACTATCATATCATTTTCTCCAAGAACAACATACATTTAAAGAACAACTTGTTATCATTCAGTCCAAACTGACATCGGATTATCCCAAGAATAGGCACAGATGTACGAGTTGAAATTTTTAAACATCCCCTGCACTAATATCATTGGACATAAATTGAGACGATGACAATTGTCCATCAAGGAAACTGAAAATAAATTCCTCAAATTCTAAGGGGCTACATAAAAGCATTCCTCTTGGAGAAAGCATTCTTCCTTATTCAAAAATTTAGGCAAGATTAATGGATTTTCACCAAATGCGGTGAGAAGCTTTAATGACAATGGTTGTTACAAGAAATGCCCTGCAGCAATTAAAAATCAAATGTGGGAACACAACTGAATAAGTAATTCTCAAACCTACTGGGTGAAAATGTTTTTTTTATTTGTAAATATGCCCCATTTACATTAGCAAATGAAAGATGTGAGGGAGCTCCACAGAGAATGCAGATTGGAGGAATTTCATCCCTTGTGATTTCACCCATTAACTTGCTGAACTTATTCTTAATACCTTGATGAAGATGAATGAAGAATATTTCATTTTTACAACAAAGAGATATATTTACTTAATTTATCATCTTGTTGTTTTGCTTCCTTACTTCTGTCAATGTGCTACTAAATATGCAACAACCATTTGAAAATACATGTAAAATGTCATTAAGCATAGCAATCTTTGTTAAAATGAAATAATATGAAATCATTTCTTAATGATAGCCTAATTTAGTCCATTGGTAAAGGTTAATGTTTGGAAAGGGTATTTTAGCTTAACATTTCACTGGACATAGTGTTACTCGATTCGTTCTATAAGCATCTCGAAGTAAAATTAAAGATAAAGCATGTTCAAGTTCATTATCATCTGACTGAACGTATTTTTGGGGGTTTTTTTGTTTGAGTTTTGTGTGCCCGATGGAGATGTGGGGGGGCTGGTAGTCATGGTGGGGAGCTGGGTGATGGAGGACCTCAGTTTTCTTCAGGATGACTTCCAGGCCAAACATTTTGGCAGGTTCCGCAAAACAGGACATCAAGCGCTGAAGAGCTGGCTCTGAATGGGCAACTAAAGCGGCATCGTCTGCAAAGAGTAGTTCACGGACAAGTTGCTCTTGTGTCTTGGTGTGAGCTTGCAGGCGCCTCAGATTGAAGAGACTGCCATCCGTGCGGTACCGGATGTAAACAGCGTCTTCATTTTTGAGGTCTTTCATGGCTTGTTTCAGCATCATGCTGAAGAAAATTGAAAAGAGGGTTGGTGCGAGAACGGATCCTTGCTTCACGCCATTGTTAATGGTGAAGGGTTCATACCCTACGAAATAGCCCTTTTTCATGAGAGAACAACATAACAATTAAATGGAAAGTTAATGTATGAAATACAAGAGCAGTCTTAATTCCAGTTTCACCACAATATCCTGGCCTTTATAAATCATACCAAAGAAGAGATTAACATAATCATGTGGAGAATGTGTCATGAGTTTATTGTCATATACATTGTATTTTGTATATATACATCAAAATTCTTACTTGCTGCAGCTGAACTTTGAAAAAAAGAAAATAACACAAGGTGGTCATTTACCCATCCTTCAACAAGTTATCCAATTAGTGACAAACATCTACTCTTTCTCGATAGACCTACAAATATTTGCCCTGAAAGTATTTATCCAATTCTTCTTCATAAGTTGATAGCGAATCTGTTTCCATCAACATCAGTGTACTCTCACTCAAGTTATTTCACTGTGTAAAATAATCCTCGTCTTTGCTTCTTTTGGCAATTATTATCATCTATGCTATCAACCTCACTGCTATTAGAATCAGCTCATTTTATTTACTCTGTCACATACACTTGTTATTCTAATGTTAATTGTTCTTTTAAAATGATATATTTTTTTACAAAATTATCCTGTTTTCTATCTGAACTTTAGTTTTTTTTAATTTGTCTCTTTTCACTTCAACCTCAGGAGGGAGAGTTTGCAACCTGATTTATGCTAACACTGGTCTTGAACCAGCTGCTTATCAAGTCCAGAGTGTGACATGGAAACAGGTGATACTGACAGCAGTCCTTACTTACCCTCAGCCCCTGCAGAAAAGAGTCTTGTTTCCTTTCAGCATTTCCCCAGTGGTACAACTGGGAGCAATGATATGCCAGGGCAAAATGGGAAATCAAGTCACATCAGTGAACTGTGCCTTTGAATTGCCTCGTGTACTCTACACAAATATTCATAAGCAGGGAGCCATAAATGGTGGGAAAAAAGCAAACCTAAGAATAAATTTTATGTTATCAGTAAGCATCCACAGGTCTGAATTTAAAACATTCAAATTTGACCATAACAGCTGGAGATTTTGAATGTATTTAATTAATCAATTCCTGAATTGCAGTATTAGTAATGTCCAGAGAAAACCAGTAGACTGGTTAAGAATACACCAATGTACTTCAAGGAAGGAAATCCCATTCTCACGCAGTCTAGCCTACACACCACTCCAGATCCATGTCATTCCAGATCCACGTCACTCAAGATCCACATCAACATGATTGATTCAGTTACCATCTGAACTGGGCAATTAGTTCAAGGCCATTTAGAGTGGGCAAAAAATACTGCTTTGCAAGAGATGAATGATTGAAAAAGTACTATGCAGGATGCTAATCCCCTGAAGACTTTCACAAAACCACAATTGCCATGAGAAGTCGATGATCCCTTAAAATGGGATATTTTTAGTAAGCTATTGAATACAAGCTGAGATGCGCAAGGTTAAGATAAGTATTCGCAGGAGCTCCAAGCTCCAATTTAACACACGCTAATGGTGCTGTCAATACAGTGGCTTACATGATTCACACCACACATCTAATAAATCTTTGGAATGACCTCCCAACCCATGATGCCCATCCACAGAAGAATATAATTTTTTTTGTTTTTTTTTCCTGCCAACTCTATAATATCCACGATGATAGTGGATAGTACATAGCCTGTTCAACTCTTGGGGCTAAGACCTACTGACAAAAGTGGACTGATGGAGGGACCCAGAGATCATTATTATCTCTCCAGGCAGCAGAAAAAAGGATGAACAGCTCAAAGCATGAAGTACTTGAGAGGGTAGAGGGGGATTGAGAGAGAGAGAGAGAGAGAGAGAGAGAAGTGAACTGCAAGCAGCAAATTGATTTCTGTTCTCTATGTTAGGTCTGAGCCAATGACATTAAAAGTCAGTAATTCTTGAAACTAACTGCAATAAAACAAACCAACAGGTACACACTCTGTGAAGAGGTCGTAGAGATGGAAAGAAAAAATCTGCCAAAAAGGGAGCGGCTTTCATAATAAATAATGTTATGTGAGAAAATATTAATAACCCACAGTATAAGCATCTTAATGGAAGATGAACTGTAACATGCACAATTGAGAGGTAGCACAAGTTTCCCAAAATAAAAATGGATCTAAATATGGAGAAGGACAAAAACACAGGTGAATCAAGCACAGTCATCATATAAAGCAGAAGCACAGGTTCAGGGTTAATTTCTAGAAGACAGAATTGAAAAGTGCTATTTGTTGAAATTAAATTTAAATTTAGATCGCACTGAGCAAAGAAGGTCTCTACCACGAGCTCAGTCACAGGAGGAGATTTACAAGCATGTGTACAAAGTCTCCTTTTTAAAAAAAATGAACACGCTGACTGGTTTCTGAAAATCCCTGGCCTAGGAATATTTGGGAATATTTGGGAAGGCACAAGTCTATGCACTGGGACGGATGGAATTCCAATATTAATGGTAGGAGTGGGCCATCATTCAAATTACCCACTGGCTTGTCCCATCAAGGTCTTCCCTCCACATTGGCCTTGTCAGTCACCTGAGAACCCACAAAGCCAGAGTGGATGCAAACCCTTTTTGATCCCAAGAAGAAGGTGGATAAATATTAAGATTTCTTCTCAAATTTTTTTTAAAGAACAGATTCATTTAGTGCAGAAAAGATTTATCAGAATGATAGCAGAATTGCATCATCAGATGCAAGGATCGACAATGAGATAGACAACAGACTCGCCAAGGCAAATAGCGCCTTTGGAAGACTACACAAAAGAGTCTGGAAAAACAACCAACTGAAAAACCTCACAAAGATAAGCGTATACAGAGCCGTTGTCATACCCACACTCCTGTTCGGCTCCGAATCATGGGTCCTCTACCGGCACCACCTACGGCTCCTAGAACGCTTCCACCAGCGTTGTCTCCGCTCCATCCTCAACATCCATTGGAGCGCTCACACCCCTAACGTCGAGGTACTCGAGATGGCAGAGGTCGACAGCATCGAGTCCACGCTGCTGAAGATCCAGCTGCGCTGGATGGGTCACGTCTCCAGAATGGAGGACCATCGCCTTCCCAAGATCGTATTATATGGCGAGCTCTCCACTGGCCACCGTGACAGAGGTGCACCAAAGAAAAGGTACAAGGACTGCCTAAAGAAATCTCTTGGTGCCTGCCACATTGACCACCGCCTGTGGGCTGATAACGCCTCAAACCGTGCATCTTGGCGCCTCACAGTTTGGCGGGCAGCAGCCTCCTTTGAAGAAGACCGCAGAGCCCACCTCACTGACAAAAGGCAAAGGAGGAAAAACCCAACACCCAACCCCAACCAACCAATTTTCCCTTGCAACCGCTGCAATCGTGTCTGCCTGTCCCGCATCGGACTGGTCAGCCACAAACGAGCCTGCAGCTGACGTGGACTTTTTACCCCCTCCATAAATCTTCGTCCGCGAAGCCAAGCCAAAGAAGAAAAAGAAGAAGCAGAAATAATAGGACAGCGGTATTAGAATGATAGAAAAATCTAGCAAACTTTTCAAGATTATAAAAAATTTGGAAGAGTTAACATAGGATTCAATGCAATAAATGTAAAGATGTATTTTGGAACTAATTTCAGGAGCCAGAGTATGTGAAATGTTGTTATGACATTGAAATGAATGGGATGAAGAAATCTGGATAAACACGTGTATAAATAAGTGGAAGACAATGAAGATTAGAGCGAGATAAAGTTGAGTGGAATGAAGTCTGTGATTGTGGACAACCAATTGACAAGTACCAGTTGGCCAATGGACTTCGTTATCTACCTGGGTGGCACGATCAGTGTAGTAGTTAATGCAAAGCTGCTACAGCGCCAGCAAACTGTTTGAATGGTTCGAATCCAGCGCTGTCAGTAAAAAGTTTGTACGTTCTCCCTGTGTCTGTGGGGGCTTTCTCCGGGTGCTCTGGTTTCCTCCATTCTTCAAAAATGTATGGGGGCTGTAGGTTAATTGGGTGACATAGCCTTGTGGGCTAGAAGGGCCTGCTACCAAGCTGTATGTCTTAATTTAATTTATTAGAGATGATGTGAAAGAGAAAAAAGTCAAAAATGGATGCGTAAGAACCAGACAAAAGTCAGGGACTGGTTGCAACAAACCCAGGGATGAACAAATCACGAAAGTGTTGATGTCGTCTATCAGAAAAACAGTGTTTATAAACTTCAGAAATTGATACAGTAATTCTGCAAAAATGGCCTTTAATAGCCCAGTTTCCAATATTTCTATGAATAGAAGGCATGAGGCACCACCAAAAGAAAATCCAATGCAAACAAGAAGACAACTCTACTGGACCAAAGGACTTATTGCTAATGGCATCACATGAGCCCAGCCACTGCGAACAATGGCATTAAATTTCACCATTTTTTGCTCTTAATTAGAACTACATGTGGAAGTGGTTCTACTGTTTAAAAGAAACTCAGCCACTTTCTCCTGATGAAAGAGCAAGCAGTAGCAGTGAAATAATTGTAATTGATGATCACGTGGATGCTTCTCAGCAGATGGTGATTTTTTTTCTTTGCAGTTTTTGTACTTTGCCATAAATACTGTCAAGTCATTGGGTGAAACACTCTGCTGAGATGCAAAAAGGAAGAGAGGTGATTGACAGCCCACTATGTAATCTGATCTGGTATAATAATGGCCAGTCAATCAGCTTTGCAATTTCTCATTAAAACAAGTGGATGTAAACAAGAAAGTTATGATTCTACAAATGGATGATAAAATACAGATTGGACCCACACTTCAAAGGCAGCTCTGAACTCTGAAACAATTACAATTAATTAATTATTCCTGATGTGAGGAACCAACTAGAAGGAAATTAAAGGACTTTGGGATTGTAAAACCTGAAGGATCTCCCTTGCATTGATGCATTTTTAGGACAACTTTAAAAATGTTTTCAATTTTTTTTTCCCGCAAGATGTGAAAAGCATTGAAATTGGGTAGCATGGTTAGTGCAACACCGTTACAGTGCAAGTGACCAGGGTTTAATTCTGGCACTATCTGTATAGAGTTTGAATGTTCTCCCCATTCCCACAATGGGTTTCCATTGGGTGCTCCAGTTTCCTCCCAACCTTCAAAAATGTACCGGGCATATAGGTCAATAGGCTCATGGGCTGAAAGGGGCTGTTACTGTGCTGTTTGTCTAAATTTAAATTAAAAAATTTAAATGACAACCAGCCAAATTGATAGTCTGGCTGTCCATCAGGTAAGAAGGCAGCTGGAATAAGTACAAACCAGAAACTGGGGATAGACATGATAGATTAGATAATGTAGAGGATCAGATATTGGTGGAGTTGGTCTTTGTGGTGAATGGATATACAGATGTCTATGGGCCTTGGGTGTTGCAGGAGGAGCATTGGACTTCTGGAGGTAATGGAAGTGAGCTACCAACATGTTTAATTGCACAATGAGGGTTTTCATCCTCATTTACAAGCTTGCAACAAAGTCTTTTGATTTCATCCTTCTTGTCTTCTTTTGTCATCTGAGACTTACCTGCCAAGCTTGGAAGCATGACGTGCAAACGAAAATGAAATTAAAATGGAGCCCTACAACCTCACTTAACATGCTCTATTGGAAGACCTACTGTTAGGGATTGCATGTCAGTTTTAATCAGGAATTACGTGCATAGCAGCCATTAAGACAAATGAGAACCAGCCTTCCAACAAAAACCTGCTCGCATATAATTTACAGACAGGAATCCAGCAGACATCATTTTCTGGAAAGATTGCATGCCATCACTGCACAGCAGGAGATCACAAAAGAGATATACTTTGGAAACCGGCATACCTATCTCTTGTACGTAAACAAAGGTACTTTATTGACAATGTAACTTCCATTAAAGTTAAGGAGCTTTTGGTTCTGCACAAATTACAATTTACCAGGGCAAAACACTAAATTAATGTTTGTTACTAGTTTACACAGAAACCTTAACAATTCGAACAGGCAAGGCTTTAAATGACCATTTTGTCACTTATCACATAGTTAATGATATATTGTTCTGTTAATCAAGAGTTAGGATTTTTGCATATTCTTGCATATCTTTTGTGCTCAAAATGTCTAAAACCACAATGTACTTTTGAGTTCAGAGGGATTATTTGGAAATCCGCCAAGAGATATTGAATGAGCTAGGTGGAGAATGTGTCACGAGTTTATTGTCATATACGTTGTATTTTGTATATATACATCAAAATTCTTACTTGCTGCAGCTGAACTTTGAAAAAAAGAAAATGACAATAGGATGCATCAAAATAAATTATGTGGATGATAAATACAAAAAATATAGAAATAGTAAACACAGTTTTCATAGTGCAAGAAGAAAGTGTTCAATATGACAAAACCTACCTCATGAAAATGATCTCCCACTCTTCAATCTGCCTCCATCAAAACCAGGTGTGATTCTAGGGATTAAGTTCAAGGCTTTAAGAAAATGTCCATTTGTCCCTGACACATCCATTCTTCAAGATTAAATGGACTGAATGCACAACGTTTATTACTCTGGACTTCCTTAATGTGGGTGTCTTTTAGTTACAGAACTGAGGTGAAAGCGAATTACAAATCCCAAAGATCTGCCTAATGAACAAGATTGACTGATAACTGAGTAAGTCAACTTCTTCACCATATTTTACATTAGACAGTTATCTTCACCCCTCTACAAATGGTGGGGGAGAGGGGAAATATTAACATTGCTGCCTCACCTTAGTCACTGTAGTGCTCTTTTCCAACTTGTACTTCCTGTTTCAGATTATTTACCCCCAAGTCCTGGAAGTAGGCAGATTCCAAAGTGACCCAGATATGATAGATTAACTGGACTTCTAGTCCCTACAAAATATAATTGCTCCTCCCTACCCAATGTCTTTTAATCCCCAACACCTAGTCAGGGAATCAAAATTCCAGAACATGTACAGATTTTATTTTAATGAATACACCAATCCAGAGCTAATGACTTGTTCATTCTTTAAAATATTGATGCTTGCTTTGCTATGACAGGAGCAAAAACAAAGTTATTACGAGTGCATCATAATCGGAGAGTTTTGAGTCATTGCTACTAATAAATTTGTGTTAGATGGAATCAACCACAGCAAGACTACTCTCACGCCCTTTTAATAAGACATTACTAGAATCTATGAATAAAAGACATTTAACATTTTTTACAAAGGGAAAGAAACACATTGGTCTTTTTTAAGCTTTCCAGTCTAAAAGTATGCATATATATTGTCTATTAATTCAATATTTGGAAACCTTTGTACTTTAAAGTCACATTTTTCAAAAATACTGGTTACGTTGACAAAGGTTGCTATCTACATTGTGGAAGCTTTCATGAAGATGGGTCGAGGACATCACAGTAATAAAATCTGTCATGTAACTAAATGTGATGGATAACTGTAATGGACATAAAATAACATGGAATTTTCAGTCAGTAACTTGCCCACACAATGTACTATATGCTCTTTTCTGTCCGCAAAACAAATAGGACAGAAAAACAATCACCATAGAATCTGTATTACACACATTTTAGTCTCTTTTCTCATGTGCAGATGTAGCATAATTTACATTTGTCTTGCACCAAATGTCACAAACTTTTGATTAAGCTGGAAGGAGATTTCAGAAGTTTTCCTTGAGAAATTCCGATGTGCAGGTGGAAAGGAACTTTTTGGGGAAAAATCTCATTCCTGTCCAAGTGGAAAATTCAGTGTTCAGTTTCAATCCCTATTTACTGACACACAAAATTCTTCTGATTCCTTCAAAAGAAGCGGAGCTCAGTGGCACTGTGGTTAATGTTCACCTCCTGCCATGTGGTTACAGATTTGAATCCCTGCAGGGATTTAGTGCTGCATGGAATCTTAATGTGCGATTAGTGCACATTCATATTAAACCTGCTAGTTTGATCACTACAGACTGTGTAGTAATCTGTACTTTGCCACAGAAATATCATGCCTTGACCCTCAAAAACATACTGCAATTCCAATAAAATCCACCACAGTTTAACATTATATTTGACATGCTAATGCTGACCATGACTCCCAGGTCCCAGGTCTTTATCACTCATGTACCAATTAATCCAATACTATGGGACATTCCCTTCATCACGGACCTCATTAGAGCAGCCAAAATGCTCGACTCCTGAGGAATGTATTGTAGCAACAGTGGAATGGATCATCTTGACATGTGACCTTCTAATCATTTTTGATGCTTAACATTTTTTTCTTCATAACCCATTCCTAAGATAAAAATATTGAAAGAAACCAGTTGAGGGGCAAAGCCCTATTCTCTATAGACTGTTAAAATTTTGAGTTAAACATGTCACCATTTTGAAAAAAAAGCATTTGACATCAATCCACAAAAGAATAAACAATTATTCACTAAAATGTGCACATTAAATAAAAGCGAGTTGATGGTTATAAACGAGTTTACTGTGGCTGAGGGATGATGATATGTCTGTTTTCTTCTGTGCCATTATCTAAGTACTTGAACTCTGGATAACAATGACTTCATACACAATGAGAAGTGCTAGGCTTTAATTGTATGTATTTAGTCACGCAAACAGAAGCTATGGCCTGAGAATGGCTCGTTAGCCAATGACATCATTCAGTTTCCTGAACTTTAGAAATGGCACTGAACAGCAATGGCAAACTTGCGCTGATATTAGTTTGAGTTACATTGTAAATTCCAGTTTTAGGCCAAACTTGGGGATGCAGACACTCCTCCAAACATGCTTGCAAACCATTTGCTGCTACCAGCCAAATGCATACAGTGGAAAGGAAGAGAGAAGATGGAAACATCAGGAGACTGGGTGGTTCATGCAGAAATCCTCTCTGTCAATCAATGCACTGTGTCTGCATGAAACTGATGATCGCATCATCATGTTAGTTTGCCTGACTTGCTAAGCACAAAGAAGGTGGGAAAATTTTCTCAAGCAGGGATGTTAGCACTTGAAAAATCAATCACCATCTGTGCTCATTTTCTGAAGAGAAGAGAAACAACCTCTGTTTAAAAATACATCTAAATAAATATCTCTTAATGTTTGAAAATAAACTGCAAGGTCGTGGAGTACATGGCAATTAGAAGGGAACAAACAATGGCTGCTTTTAGTGACTTCATTATTTAATATCACATTTTAAATCTATGTCTCCGCAATAAAGTCATACTTCCATAAATAGATTTGAAAGCCACCTAAAGAGTCCCAGCAGTTGCAAAGGTTACAATAAAGTTGCAGGAAGAACATTACCACAAAATATGTGAAGATCAGACTTGCACACCATACAGCAGTGAAATGTTTGTACCATGGAGCAACTTTCTTTTCAGTAGCACAGCTGTGTGAAAACTGCCAACAAAAAAAGGATGCTGAGGCAGCAAACTATTAAATACTCCATGTTTATCCAAGCTTTTTTCAAGTAACCAGCCACTTGCACGACATGACTACTTAACTAAATAGGTTTGGAGGTCTCAGAGCAACCACAGAAAAATATGTTGGTGGAAATTAAAGTTCACTATTTAAATACGTTTTCCCTTGTGAAGTGTTATCGACATGGAGCAATGCATTCAAATCCAGTAAAAATGAATAATTGAAGTTAAAAATTTCTCTCAGAATCATCCATATTGTTGCTATAGTAATATTACTACAGTTTCACTCGGAGACATTATTTTGCTAGCAAGTAAAAATAAAGTTTCAGCTGTGTTGCAATAGCTCTACCTCTGAATATTTCTCGGGGAGGGAGAACTTTATGGTGTTCTGACAAAGCACCCTCAATTTGACAATAGAAACCTTTCTTCGAACTCAAAGGACGGATTTTATTTGGAAAATAGAACATACCTTACAAATCAATCATCTAAAATTACCAGACTTGCTGCAGCTTAAAAGGTACAGCAAACAGAATCAATCAATTTGTGGCACTTTAAACAAAATCAAGATGGATCACCAGTTGATAACTGGAAAGAAGTACAACAAAGTGACTCTATTATATAGTCTGCAGTAGTAAATCTTAGTATTTACTTATATAGTTTTCAAGTTGAATCAAACACTTCTTTAACCATTCAAAAATATGCAGTTCTCTTTTTTCATTGAACTCTCTCGAACTCAAAGACATATCTCTGACAATTTGATAAAACTTTTTTTAACAATAAACAATGAACTATGATTATTTCAGACACTTGTAGCTGAAGTCAAATGATAATGTGATATTTGAATGAACTGGCAAGGTATTGAGGTGGAATTTCCATTCAGTCTTTTGCCAAAGAACTATAATTCTTACCAAATTCAAGGATTTACCCCAGCGTTCTTTTAGAATGCGATGGGTTGCCAAGAGATTCTTTCCACCAGGAGAGAGCCATGCAATAGATAGAGGGCAGTCCTGGTGGTGGGAGCACATGCACACACACACACACACGCTTTTTACACAGAAATCCCACAATATTGCTATAAATAAGACAGCATTAAGCTTTGGTTGTTTACACTGAACCAAACAAAGCCGGCATAATGCCGGGTGAGTGTGTCATTTTACACAGTAAGCCGACATGCCAGAAGCAAAAGATGTGGGACATGTAACACAACAGCAATGATGTCGACATCTAGTCTCACGTATAACGTACCATATTTGATGGCATGTTAGACCCACTTTATTTCCCAAAAAAATGGCTCGAAAATATTCCCCCAGTCTTATATGCAAAGTTTAAATTAGGGCTGTTGGGGGGGGGGGGGGGGGGGAGGGTGGTGGGGGGGAGGGGGGCTGGTTGCGGGACGCCGCAAGACTCTCCCAGCAGACCGCTGTCAGTCCCCACACTGGTCATTGTTGTGGTGAGAAAGTGTAAGGTTCAAGAGAAACGAGTCTAGACACAAACATTACTTTTATTAACACAGAACAATTAATAGAAGGAAGTGGGAAAATCTTAGGGGGAATAAAACACGCACACAATTTAAAAAGTGTGGGAAAATAAGCTCACGATTCAATAAAACATATGTGCATGATTTATAAAAGAGTGTGGGAAAGCCTACTGCAAGATTCTGTCCACTCAACATACCTCTTTAAGTGATCCTTATGACATAGGTGCTCTGTGATTAGTAAAGGATTATTTAAGGTGGTATGTGAGTGGAGGTGGGTGGGGGGGGTGGGGGGGAAGGTTGAGAACCACTGCTCTAGACCCAATTGTTATTTTACTTGAGAAAAATTGTCATTGGCCCATTTCCTGTGGAGTTATGAAACTGTGCACATAACGAGTCAATTAGGTACAGTGGTTTTCAAACTTTTTCTTTCCACTCGCATACCACTTTAAATAATCCCTTACTAATCACCACTATCTATCGTTGGCGGCTGTCAGGGAGGAGTGGGGTGGTGGGCTACAGACTGTTCAAACTGAGGACAAGTCCACAGATCAGCTTGCTCACAGCACAAGGTGACTCGAGGCACATGGGGACAGCCGAGAGTGGGGCGGTGGGATCACTGTGGGGTTTGGTTTTTTTTATCATGATGCCACTCCCTAACACTAATCTCTCTCTTAATATCTGAAGGTCCGACAGTGACTGTCTTGAATATGAGCATTCACACCCTCCTTCTGTAGAGTGCCAGATTCAGTACCCTTTGATACATATGTTTTATCTTAATCATGAATGATCAAGCCCTATTTTGAAAAACCAACAGCCACCCCACTTCTGTCCTGTCAAACTACGAATTATGTACTTATGAATTAAATCATCTCTCAGTTTCCTCCCAGCAACAATTAAGTGCTTCACCCACCTTACGAAACGATGAGTCTAGTAGAGGATGCGTCACTATTTCACCACCAGCTCATTTCATCTCCAGCTCCAGCAATTTCATCTACAGCTCATTTCAGACCTCTGCATTTATGGGAGTGTGCATAGACATCCAAGATGGGCTAATCCCCAAGTGCCTGCCGGTCAGGTATTCCCTAATGAACTACTCGCTGTCAGCCTTTGCTGCATAATTGCTGGCCACCGGGAGAGAGCTGGACAGTGGTATTATTATTAAAGAGATTTTTCCTGTTGTCCTACTTGCATGCTTATCCACAAATACACCAAAATAAATAATGGTACACATATTTTCCCAAGTTGGTCCCATAATGCCGGATTACCCTTTTCCACATACTGCATTCTGGCTCTGTTACTACCTCTGTCGCCGGGAGAAAAAAGCCGGGACTGGAATGACCCCCATTCTTTGTCAATGCCTTTTACACTGAAGGCGTAGCTTACAAACCTGCAAATATCCCGAAATGAAGTGACTGTGTAAAAGGCACTACTCTCTCACTCAGAATCCAGATCCAAAGAAGATGTCTCAGAGTGTGGGCCCACTCACAGGAAAACCACTTCACTGGGTGATCTTCCAGCTGGTCCTGCCTTTCCTAAAAGCTAATAGCGCATCTCCCATTGTTGCTCCAGAAAACCACAGGAAGGAAGAGCACAGTTTCCTTGAATAGAGGAGCCATTTTTATATTTTAATTTTAATATTGCATAAAAAACCTATTTTAAATTATTAAACATTTTTCACTGTCTCTTTCAGATATTACTCATTGTTTTCTGACATTAGATGGAGAAATATGCTCTGTGTTGTCAGATAACATTAATCATTACTCACCTGCTGGTTAATTGGGAAAAACAACGTTCTTTCCTATTTGTTGTGGTGAGTCATACTGAAATTCAGTGCCAAAAGTCCCTGTGACCATCTGGAACCTTATACAAGTGACTCTCACATTCCCAAGGCTTCAATGGGAACGGAAATGGGCTGAGATATTTGAGATGCTGAACATCGGTCCAGAGAAACCCTTGCTGGCTCTCAACTTCTCTCCTCCAAACTGCAACAATGAATCATACCTGAAACCTCTCAAACTTGTCTGCAGGGTTAGTGCCAGGGGTGGGGGGGAAGATTTCGTGGGCATTGCCCCCAAACAAGGTATTGTGGCTAACCATCCCAATATGCGGCTATTGCCTCCCCCAAATGCAGTATTGTGACCCGCAGCCTAGCAACACTAGCGTCACAGTGGGATCAATGGCCTTTTGTTACCCATAATGCCCCTCACGGCTGGAACCGCTCTGCCAGTGCCAGAGAAACATGCATGCCTGACACTCACAATACATCATGGCAAGGTTGACGATACAAGGCAGGCGAAAGCCCCAAGGGCCTTGGGTGAGGACCATGGGGCGGGAAGGGTCCACGCATCCATCCTGCGTTGCTGAGGGCCTGTCAAATTGGCCTTGATCTCCGCGCTGATGGAAGTTGATTCCCTGCGCTGCCTTCCTACCTGCTGCCTGTTGGGGAGATGCACAGAGGAGGTTCAATGCTAGGCAGCTAGTAGCTCTGTATTTTTACTTTATATATTTGTGTATATGTGTGATTATTGTGTTCGTGTTTGTGTGTGTGCACCGTAGTCTGAAGAAACGTTGTTTCGTCTGGTTGTATATGTACAGACAGATGATAATGAAATGAACTTGAATTGCAGAGTAGAGAAAGAAGGAAGTCTTGCTTCTGGGACTGTTGATCGCAATCAACCACATAACACTGATAGGGGACATAGAAACCCTTGGATACACTCCATGAAGTGTACACCTTAGACAGCGCTGGAACCCTGCAGATACCTGAGAGCTCCTGAAGGAGACCAGGGCGTATGCTTTGAGAGCAGAGCCAACGCCAGCAAGTTTTTGAAGGTCAAATTGTGACCCCTCTCCCCCCCCCCCCCCCCCAACCTCAACTAAGACGTTCTGGGGCTGACCCTGCTTGTCTGTCAGTTACATTAATGGGACTACAGGATCTGCCAAGAGTAGCCAGTTTCAGGTCCAGACTTCTCTTTGTCACTCCTCTTCCAGCAGAGAAAGAATCCTGAGTGCTCTCCACCCACCTCACCTAAAAGGCAGAAGCTGTAGTCGCTAAGGACTCCAGAAAGTGGGAAAGGAAACATGTGCTGCTCCCTCCCATTTGATATGTATCAAACAGTGACTTGAGTGAAGTAGCATTTTGTCTGGCAGAGGGAAAGGAGGCAAAAGGACTGGACAAATGCGGACCCGAGTGCCATCGTAAAGTGCTTTGTGATAACATCCAAGGCGTCACTAAACCCACCACCCACCGCCTGGTTCAGAATGGTGGAATCAAGCAGATCTCGGGGTTGATCTGTGAGGAAATCCGTGGGGTTCTGATGGTTTTCCTGGAGAATGTGATCAGGGATGCGGTCACCTTCACCGAGCATGCCAACTGCAAGACAGTCACTGCCATAGATGTGGTGTAGGCTCAAACGCCAAAGCTGCCCCCTCAAGAGCTTTGGTGGCTGAAGAGCTCTATCCTTATTCCCACTTGATATATATGTAAGAAAATCACTATATTAATGAATTTTTAAAGAAAATCATTTACATCTGTTAAAGTATAAGTAGTAATACTTTAATTGCAATATTACCTAAAATAACAACATAAAACCTAACTGTGAGGTAATTTAAATCCTTTACTTCAAATGACTATTGAAAATGAGAAAGACACTGACTTTAATTCCAGTCCATGTGTTGAGGTGAGCAAATCCAGCAGCTGCTACTCACTTTCTTTGAAGATAAATTTCTCCTCATTATCTTTTGTACATTAAATCATCTTTGTCTTTGGAAAGTGATCTTGGGGAAACGTTGAAATCAGCTATTTTTGTGCAGAGGCCTGCAGTTACAACTTTGTGGTTAACAGTAGCTTTTCCAATATTTGTGAGACTGACATGTGTCCAGAGGCTTCGATGAGACCCTGCTTTGTTCCAGGGCCATGACTGGTCTGATGACAAGGTTCAGTGACTGAAAAGAATCAGCTCAACCAAGAACTATCTGCTTTTCATCTGATAAATGGCTGAAAATAGAAGCATTCTTGGCCATTTTATTATTGGCCAAGGCTTCCTCGATAAATTATTAGAAATTAAAATGCAGTGTGTGATGAAATAAATGTTTTCCTCTTCTGGCTCATCTTAACCCTCTTAATTTATTTTACATTCCTGTCACTTTAAGACAATTATTCTTTAATGTTATATTGTCATGTCGACTGGCACCCTACTGCAAACATTTGTCAGTTTTCAAAGCACTAGAGTTGTTTGATCACAGATAATCACATGACCAAGCAACTAAATATAATTCTGTGCCTCAAGCGGTGCTTTTAAGCATTTAATGACCTGCTGTAAATAGGTTGTGTTGTTAAGGACAAATCTATTTACCAAACAACATAATAATCCATGAGATTGTGCACAAAGGAGTTTCCCCATTTCATAACAGTGACTGCATTTCAATTATACAGTGGTTCTGAAGAACTTCAGGGCATTCTTAATTCAAACTAAAAATGGTAATTTAATTTCTTTTTGTTTACATAAAGATTGTAAAGTAGTACTTCTGAAATAAAATTGCTGCACAGAATTTCAGAAACAAATCGGCAATCATTAATTGTTCTATCGATTCTTTGGCCTTGCATTCAATGGTCTTGGAAAATGGAAGCCTAAGTAGAGCATTCCCCCCCCACCACCCCTCCCCCACCTGCTATGCTGTTCAACAAGATTATGACTGATCCTGGTGGCGAAGCTTGTGTGGTCCTGGGATCCCGAGAGTGATGCTATCTGGAGCTATGCCCTTGGTAGGGCCACGCATGGCAGTAAGGTCCAGGGTGAGGTCCCAGACCAAGAATAATCCAATCAAGTCCTCAATGGCGGATGAAGTTACGCTGAACTTAACGACTGTGAAGGCTGCAACAAATCCATCAGGTCCAATAGTCGTGGTTTTCATGCCATTGAAATTAGTTGATTGATTTGTGAAATACTGTGTGCTCCTTGGAGTGCAACATCAAGTATATGTTAAACAAATACTTGCGCAGACGTCTTCATTCCATGGATCAAAGGCCATCATACTCGACTACGAGGGATAGCCAGGATAACCACTCCAGTGCCATTTTTCTGCACTAATCCACATCATTTCATTATTGAAAAATAATTCAGCAAACAACCATAAACTCCAGAATCAACACAGAAAATGGTCCATTCACTTCCTTGCACCTGATCAAAAGTAATTCTTTACAGTGGATAAATCAAACCAAAATTCATGCCACAAGATCTCATCTTCAAGCCTAATTGATAGTTTTTCCATGGCTGGATTTGTATAACATTTATTTTATTTCCTTGTTTAAAAAGCTTGTCAGCCCATCAAGTCATTAAATTGCTACCACCTGGACCCATTGTCATTTTTCCTGAAATGCACTATTCAAAGCTCTTCAGTTAGATTTCCATGACACCAGGATAATAACCAAAAACATGCAACTTTCACTGTTACACTGAACTTGAAGTGTGACGTCATCACGTCCGACTTAATTCCCTTTTGATGTTAGTAACCACAAATGTCTAACTTGGTGGAGCTGTTTCCATTTGGTTCTATCCTTCTCAGTCTGAGCCAACGTGGTGAGTACTGGCAGTCGTTGCTCTTTCTACCTCTGTAATTTGATTGCCAAGTATTTTTCTGATCTATCTCTGAAGCATTGGAGAGTTATTGTTTTACATAAATAATACCAAAATCATACCAGGATTTCCACATTTATTGGATGTGTGAAGCATTTACTTTTTCTAATCAGAGTACCAGCAAATCAAACCGTATCTTCAGTGTGCCACTTCCTGGATCTCTCTTTAATACAAGATGTGAAGCAATTGGATATTTATAAGTGATATATTAAGCTCCAGTATAAATTCAAATTCTCATTTCATGATGGCAGAATTACAGTAATTAAAATAGAATCTAAATATATCTAGAAAGATCTAATTTGTGATTTTACACACACACACACACACACACACACACACACACACACACACAATAAACTTTTCTTCTCAGACATACGGCATGGTATTAGACCCTTTCGGCCCACACACCCTCAATTTACCTACAACTTCAGTATATTTTAAAGGGTGGGAGGAAACTGGGGCACCCAGAGGAAACCCATGTAGACCCAAGGAGGACGTACAAATTCCTCACAGACAGCATTGTATTCGAACTCCGGTCGAATCCCAGTCGTTGGCTCTGACACATCATTGCACTTAACTGCTACGCTAACTGTGCTGTCTGTAGAAACTTTACCTGTAGAAATTTTCCATGGAATACCAACCACCACAGGGTTAAATTTTATTGGGATCTCTATATAATAATCGGCTTTGTACCTATCCCTATGACCTTGTAAATATTTTCTCACCATTTTAAGAGGGATTTTATACCAAAGTTTTCACTTCCATTTTGATTTATTTCTCAAAGTTGCAGTGCAGTTTGTGTGCTCGTTAACAAAAACACACAACTGCGTTTTATTATTAATTGGTTATTAAAATTGAATTTTTAGCCAGAATCTGTTGCAAGTTTATCACGTCTCAGGCAATTTCTTGAAATCCCCAACTTAACCCTTAAGCGCGCACTCCTTTTATGAGGATTTTGTTGCTATTTCTGATTTCAACCTATAGTTGAAAAGACCGAATGAAGGCAAAGAGTAACACAAGGATCAAAATGGTCAATTTTCAAGTTAGCATTTGCTAATACCTGCCTCTCACAGCAAAATATACCTGCATTTGACAAATGAACAGTTGAATTGTAGAAGGTGTAATCAATATACTGACAATCTTTACAGTGAATTGTCACCATGCCGAGAATGGAAGGGTAGGTATTAAACCTACTCTTGGTGATGAGAAAAATCAACTGAATAATTCTCTCATAACCAGAGCAAATGTTTTTCATCAAAATTAGACAAGATATTATCGACATGAAGGTCACTGGCAAAAAATAAATGGTGAACAATGTGAGTGAACATTTTGGACATTGCTACAGTTATACCAATTATATATAAATATATTCATTCCTTGAAGTCTTTCTTTACATTTTGAAAATCTATGTTGGAAGGAGAAACAATTCACAAGAGACATAAGATTATTACCAGTACTAATATTAATATTTGCAGTACAGCAGTATCTTTTCACATGGGAACAGTTTGCCATACCATACCACTTTGTAAATTCAAAGACGGTTGGTATAAAGGCACAAAATCCCAAAATCACATAATGTGATGAAGAAGCGTTTCATTCAGTTATATTTGCTCGTTGAGACAGAAAATATTACCACTAAGTGTTCAATTTTAGTTTCAAAGTAAAACTCACACAAGTGAGGCTGCCTTCATCCTTTCCTGTGGTAATTAATTGTTGATATATAGAAAGTAAAAAATCTCTGGAATACAAATGCAATGGTCCCTAAAAGCTATGGCCATTCTGACTCAACCTGCTTGCTGTCAGCCTATTGGGAACATTTGCAAACTTACAGGGGACGTTGTGATAATTTCAAGATCAGGGATTCCAGATCCACTGTTCTTATCAGCTTTTAGTGTAGAATGCCAGCAAGGCTAGAGTTTCGGCTCCTGAGCTCTTTGGTTAGTACATGGTGCAGCATCAATGAATGTTCATTTGTATCATCGTTCACTCTTCCTCAATCACCAATGCTGCAGGCTGGGCTAAAGTTTTGAACACCCTCAGAGGTAAAGGTATATGGTTTTAATATTTATAACAATTCACATATCCAATTGATATCCTGCATTGAGGAGCCGATATTTTGGTAATTGTAACTATTCATAGCAAATTCTGAGTGTTCAATTTTCTTATGTATGAATGAATGCTGGAGATGGCTGTTAACTGATCATCGTGGATAGGGTCACTCTTATCCATACTTGATATACTTCTAGCAAGGAACACTGGAAAATATTAGCTACAGGACTATGAGTGCCTCATTATTTAAGTTTGGGCTATTAAGTGCCATATAATGTTTATGGAAGTCCACTGCCAGGCAATGATCATCTCCGATATGAGACAATGTAATTAACTTGTCCATAATCAACTGCATGGTAAGAAATAATGAAAATGAATAATGACGGGAAGTTAATTGGAATACTACATAAATACTGTTGGTTTCAAAGCAGATAAAAGGCTAGCTGTTTTATGATGGTTTCTCAAAGGCTTGCCATCATCTACATGGTACAAGCCAAAGCTTTGGTGGAAAACTCTCCACTTGTCTACATGAAAGTAAGTTCCACATGGTGCAATTAAAATAAATGGTGCATTCAAAATAAATGACATGAAAATTAAAAAATAAACTAATGCTAGAAATAAATAATGCTAGAAATCTGAAATTAAAAAAAATGCTGGAAACACTCAGCAAGTCAAGTTGCTTGACGGAATGTTTCAGGTCCAGGAGCCTTTGTCAAAAAACAGGATGGCTTGATAACACTTGCCAGCGTAGCCTTGGGCTCATAAAGATGATGGATTATTCTATACATTACAGGAGTCAAACATGGGACCTGATGTGTCGCATTCAGATCCACAGTACATGAATGAATGCACCCATAGAGAGTTCAATTTACAGTGCAAGTGAATGATTAATAATTAAGTAAATCCAACCAATAGGAAAAGCAATTATTTATCACAGTTTTCTAAGTTACTGAGTGACTACATACAAAATTACTGAGATTTTAGTTTCAACCATAATGATGGTATGTGTTGATGGGGTGGGATTGTTGAGTGAGAGAAAAATGCGGGCACTTGTTTCTATTCCCACCTCATCCCAACTGGAATGGATACTTCACCAGAAAACAGAAGAAAGTAAAATCCAACAGACAAGTTCTCTGAAAGTTACTCGTGGATCATAAGATCAGAACCGTGGGCAAAATTTCTTTCTGGTTCTGATCAACCTGATGAGAAGTGCATCTTGATGAGATTCCAGTATTCAACCCGAATCAAGTGGATTAGAATTGAGAATACAATGAAGTACTAACGATATGATCTTTCCTGCCTTTCATTATTTGTAAATTTCTTTTTCTTTCAAAACCAAACCTGGGAGTAAAAATCATATCACAGAAATAACAAGAGGCACTCAAGTTTCTAACCTCCACCATCATTCCCACACCTAAATTAAAATTCCAAGATGACAATTACAACAAGCCAGCCATTCCAATGCGAGTAGGTGATCCTTCTCCTTTAAATTGGGAATCTTCCTCTGGCCCAAAATGCACTGGGAATGTGAAAGGTACAGTAAATATATCCAGGTCAAATCTCAGCTCTTGCCTTCGTAGCTCATCACTTTTAAATGTTCTCCCTAATACTTGGCAGAGAAGTAACTTTATCTAGGGGCAGATTTATTGGTGACTTTTATTTTCCATAATGAAGAACATTTGTTTCCTCATAATAAATACCATCTGAACTGAAAATTGTGGAATTGTCTCACTCAGGTATGTAAAGAGATGCAATAGTCTGTTGTTTTGCTTTACAGCATTACCTCATGATTTAATAAAAACTGGCCAGACTAAAGAATTCATGACAACAAGAGATATCTGAGCAATTGATTGCAAAAGATATTAGTTGATCTAAGCAAGCCTATAATACAGAGCAATAAGGAAGTGGTGGTTTACGGATACTTAATTGTATGACTGAGAAATTACTGACCAGGGCTGTAGTGACAAGAGGTGAGGTGAAGAGAGGACAGGCATCTCATCATAGGAAGTGTGGGAAAATTAGTCAGCAAGCATCTTTGAGACATCACAAAGCAATATCTAGCAGCTGGCTCAACAACAATGTTGAAAGAAGACTGGGAGCATATGGTCTGCACATCCTCTCTTCCAAGAGAACAAAATGAGTATTTGAAACAAGGAGACATTTTGATCTGAAGTAAATTCCTCTCTGATAGTAAAATGTTTAAAGCTTGAACCTTACCGAACTTCAGACACATCCTCTGGATAAAGCTTCTGTATGTATGAATGTAGTTCACTCATGCAGGACTAATTTCCTGAACTGTTGAATGCTGGAGAACCATTCAGAGAGGAAAAAAATACATTCCATAGTCGGAGTATTTTTCTGGAAACTATCCCCTCTTCACAGATATTTAAACATGATGTCATGTTGTATCTGTAATATAACCACAGACTGAAAATTTTCCCATTGCATCCAAGTATTTCACACACAGCTGCTTATTTAACATCATGCATCTAGTTTTAAACTATTTGCCAGCACAAAGTTGAATGTTAAATCAGACAAGTCCTGTATTACAGATATCAATCAAATCATCTCCAGTGTTTTAAAATTTCATTTAACAACACTATTTGTTCACAAACCTTAAAAATTATTTCAGTTTGGTGTGTGAATGTTTGTCACACATTTGAACAATTCATTAAGGAATTTTCAACAGCTTACCCCCATTCTTTGGTGTTCAAGCTACATAATAGTTCAAGGCATCCGTTCATAATAAAATGCTACAGGCTGCCTTATGACAAATACCCTTTGACATCAGCTCCCATAATTTTCTTGACGGTGCCACTTGTGACTACTACAAAAGACACAACAGGCAATAGAAGTTACACAAACCACATTAAAAATTGTTTGGTCTTCTTTGCAAGTGACTCTAGCTTACAAAACAAAAGATTAATTGAAGATTAGCATTCAGATGCATGTCCCAAACCACCCCCACATTAAACCACCAATTCCCATCTTATTAAAGCAAGGATGAATTCTGTCCCTCCTGCTTTCTTTAAAATCTTTTTTCCCCCCCTCTGCCTTCATTGCTATTTCTTACCCAAGTTATGGGTAGAGAAACAGAAAAAACAAGTGTGGGGAAAAATAAAGTTATTGAAGAGGACAGCTGGTCAAGACAATGCCCTATCTGGTGGTGAAATGTGATAAGGAGAAGGAAAAGATCAGCAGTTGTAAAAGAAGGAGGGGAAAGAAGGTGGAGTACAGACAGGAAAGAGAATCCAGAACTGAAAGGGATACATTTCTGTAGAATGACAACATCAGTTTCTCATTCATTGGAACAAAATATTACAGTAATTTTGATTGTGTTTAGTTCAGAAGTGGTTGAGAATTATTGAAGTAGTTTTATGTCTCGAAGTTTGTACATTCTCCTGCTGTCTTCCAAGGGTTTCCTCCAGGTGCTCTGGTTTCCTCCCACCATTCAAAATAAATGTATCTGGGTTTATTGGGCAATTGGGCGGCATGGGCTCTTGGGCTGAAAGGGCCTGTTACTGTGCTGTATGTCTATTGATTAAATTGATATGACATCTAAGATTCTCTAAGTCTTTAATTTTTCACTCTGGTTACCAATTTCTGTTTTCTGAATGAACACACTCAATATTTTGGGGTATGTCTTCTAATGACCTGAGGCTTATTTTGATAATAGCAATATCTATAAGGCTTAGAATAGGGCTTGTTTACTTGTAGATCTATATTGACTGTATGCAGATCATTTACAATCCACTTACAGCGTATCAATATAATCCAATCAGCTAGCTTTTTTTAATGATGCAATGCTTTCGATTGGTCCGAAGACTGAGGTACTTTTGCTTCTTAATGCCTGATTGCTTCTCAATTTTAGATCTTCCTACTGTCCTGTTATTGTCCATTCATGTTATTTCCCATGCACATACCTTTCCACATACAATAGAAGATTTTAAAGGGGATACAACACACCAAGATCCTTCGATCCTCTATTCAGGACCATTCATGTGCTGATTTTTGTGGAACAAAATCAGAAGAGCCAATCTCAACTCAAAACCTATTTTGATGCCTTTCCACTCAAAACAACCAACTTTTATCTCTGCACACAACTGCAACCAGAGATGGGAATCAAATCCAATTCAGGAACATTGCAATATTTGAGGACAAGTTGACAAAAAAAAGTTCCATGAGTGTGCATTTATATACCGTATATGTCTGTAGGAGACAACTCCCAGAATTTCCACTTAAAATGTTAGTCTCTGCATAAGACTAGCCCAAGTCTGGCACATACCTCCAAGAGCTTATTGGCCCACAAAATTACTAGTATCGAATGCAAGCTTTGAAATTGGTTCCCTTTCCTCATTATTTCGATCCATCCCCAGGATGTAAATGTGAATGTGAATGCCAAACTTTACTGTCAATCCCATCCTGCCAGTGAATTGCGCAGACTGTTGTGATTCACCCTTGCCTCAGCTATAACTTTGAATGATAAAACTGCCAGACTTCATTTGCAAAAGATGTAATTGAAAAATGATTGTTATTTTCCCACAATCGAGACGTTTGATTATTAACATGACAGCGACCAAATATATGTACCTACTTGAAATTACATCCCTGCCTCAATCCCCATACTGATATTAGCCTATTTTTTTTCAGTGTTCATCCTCCCTGGATTTAAAAATCACTATTTATCAGCACATTGTTGGTGCATCCATGCAATCATTCTGATCCTTCGATGGATTTTTGGGAGAAAAACTGAATGGGAGCAATGCCAATGAATGCAATTATTTATGTCTGATTTAAAGGCTGAAGTAGTCCACGAATCAGAATCCATAAACATTTATTTTGTTGACTTATGTGCTCCATTTGACATATGCGAGTTGTCACACTGTTGATTTGTTTTTCACAGGGAACCTGGTGACCATCGTCCTTCTCCTCGATGAAATTGCGGCCACAGGATATTAGTGTTCGGATTTTATACTTGGCGTGTAAGACGACCCCTGTTTTGGGATGATTTTTTTAGGTTAAAATACCATCATGTGTGGAATATGGCTGAGAAAGCATTGCACCTAATGTTTGCTGCTTTGGAAGGTAGCCACCTGACCCAAATAATGCAAGAGTTTGATAGGAAGGTCTCAACACCCGATGCATGAATAGTGTCTTCATTTGCCTATTATTTTTACAGATATGCAATAGGAATTACAGTTTTAAGGATCAACAACTGTCCTTTAACAAACAAGTGGCACACCAAATACCGTCTCAGGATATAATGATCTATATTGTACAATTGAACAAAGGTTTTGCACGTTAACCAGTCTTGAAGTTCATTTCCACCCGAACATGCAGAATAATTCAAAAGCTGACATTGGCAATATTATGAGCAATTGTCTTGAATTAATCAAGTGACAAGTTATCCAAGATATAGTGAGAACCTTTTTCTTAGAGGGAGCCTTGCCTACTAGAAACATGCATCAGAAATTTAGCATAATTTTCATATTATTGTGATGTTCCGAAGTAAATCCTTTATCGAAATGGCAGTGAGAAAGGAAATACTCTCAGATATAAGATAGCATAGACATGAAGCTCCAAGGCATTGTAGTATGATAAAGTAGAACTGTTTTACAATGTGCATTCATATCTTAATCTCTCTTAGCTCCTCAGTAGGTGAGCTAACAGGAGAGGTAAAACTTTACAACATTGTCATGTGAAATGGAATGAATGGCTTTGTGGCTAAGGTTGCGGATGCAAGTTTGCAGGTAGTTTGAGGAGCAGGTAGTGTTGAGGAAACAGGGAGGCTGCAGAAGGATATAGACAGATGAGGTGAACGGGGAGAGAAGTGGCAATCTTGGAAAGTGTACGATTATACATTAGTAGAAAAAATAAACAGGCAAACTGTTTTCTAAGTGAGGAGAAAATTTAAAATACTCAGATGCGAAGGGAACTGGGAATCCTCTTGCAGGATAACCTAAAGTTAAATTTGCTTGTTGAGTCGGTGGAGAAGGAGGCAAATCCAATGCTGGCATTCGTTTCAAGAAGATTAGAATATAAGAACAAGAAGGTGATATCGAGACTTTATAAGGCACTGGTGAGACTTCACTTGGAGAACGTGAGTAGCTTTGGGCTCCTCATTTAAGAAAGGGCGTATTGGAGAGGACTCAGAGGAAGTTCACAAGAATGAAAGGGTTATCATTCAAGGGGTCTAGGACATTTTGGCACACATATTTTGGTCTTTACAGTTTGGTGCCCACAATTTGGCGCTGGGCATTTTTGGAGCTAACAGTTAGGCAGGGTGAGGGGAGTTTGGAGAAGTCGCCATGGGGAGAGGGGAGTTCGGAGATGTTACCACGGGAAGTATGGAGATGTGACCATATATTTGTTATATTTATTATATTTAATATTCAGTAATATTTATACTTGTTATATTTAATTAAAATTATAATAAATTTAATACCATGTCCATTGCCAAATGCGAGCACCAAAATAAATGGCACTAAACTGCGGGCATAAAAAGGTCCAAAAGGCTACAGTCTTTTTTTTGCCAAAATATCCATCACCAAAATGCGAGCAACAAAATATCTGGTGCTAAACTATGGCTGCAGAAATGTCCAATTCTGTCACGTGAGGAACTTTTGACAGCTGTTCTTGTTGGAATTTAGGAGAATGAGGGGAGATCTCATTGAAACATTTTGAATGTTGAAAGGCGTGGACAGTGTAGATGTAGAAAGGTTATTTCCCATGGTGGGAGAGTCTAGGTCAAGAGGGCACATCTTCAGGATTGCTTCAAACACAGATGCAAAGGAATTTCCTCAGCCAGAGGGTGGTAAATCTGTGGAATTTGTTGCCACAGGTGGTTTGAGGCCAGGTCATTGGGTGAATTTAAAGCGGAGATTGATAAGGATAGGTTCTTGATTAGCCAGGGCATCACAGGTTATGGGGTGAAGGCCAAAAAGTGGGGCTGAGTGGGAAAATGGATCAGCTCATGATTAAATGGAGGTGCAGACTCAATGGACTGAAAAGCCTATTTGTGCTCCTATGTCTTCTGGCCTTATGGAAATAACTATGTCAAAAAGGATTACTTGACAAAAGCAATAAGAGATGTGTTTTAATGTTAACCACCCTGAGTTCTCGATATTAGCTGCAAAACTTAACTTTCCAGTGTGAATTCTGTCAATGAATGAAAATAATCTGGGAAAAAAGAGTTATTGGCTTAGCCTCCTTGAATGCTCAGTTGTTAAAGGTGTTGTGTGACTGTGCCACACAGATCAGAGGCTTCCAAGTCTGATTGCCAGTCTGTGCTAAATTTGTTGATCTTAGCATGGGTGACAGCAGGAACTCTGCAGTTCTGGGCTCATTACTCCCTTTATTGGATGCTGTTACCTTACTGATGCACTTCAGATGCTGCTTGCTTATCATTGCCAATGTTCTTGCACTGCTTCTTGATTATGCTGTATTCTAAGCATTTTAGGCACACCTAAATGCTTACATTGCATGTGTGAACTTGAGATATTTGAAGCTATTTTAATGTAATATGGCACTGCAGACTATCTCAAATAAGAACACAGTAATGCTACAGATATTCAACAAGCCAGGCAGCATCTTTGGAGAAGTTTCACAACAATGAACTTTCAATGGAAGGCCATCATGATGAAAAATTCACACTTTACATTCCTAATCCAAGTATAATGTGGTCTGCTGCCCAAATTTTCAGAGATCATAGAACAAAAGAACATTACAGCACAAAAACGGGCCTCTTTGGCCATTCTAGTCCATGCTGAAGTATTCTTTTTGCCTAGTCCCACTGACCTGCACCTAGTCCATAGCCCTCCTTACCTCTCCCATCCATGTCCAAATTCCTCATAAATGTTAAAATTGAGCACACATTTACCACTTCAGCTAGCAGCTCATTTCACACTCTCACCACTCTCTGCGCGAAGAAGTTCCCCCTCATGTACCCCTCATAATTTTAAACACCTCTATCAAATCTCCCCTCATTCTTCTACAGTCCAGGCAATAAAGTCCTAACCTGTTGAACTTTTCCCTGTAACTCAGTTCCTGAAGTCTGGGCAGCATCCTAGTAAATCTTCTCTGCACTCTTTCTATCTTAATGATATCTTTCCCGTAGTTAGGTGACCAAAACTGCACACAATACTCCAAATTTGGCCTCACCAATATTTTGTATATTCCCAACTACTGTACTCAATACTTTGATTTATGAAGGCCAATATGCCAAAAGCTCTCTTTACAATTCTATCCACCTGTGATGCCACTTTCAGGGAATTATGTACCTGTATTCCCAGATCCCTCTGTTCCACCACACATCTCAGTGCCCTTCCATTTACCATGTATATCCTTTATTGATTTGTCCTTCCAAAATGCAACACCTCACACTTGTTGTGCAATGAGATAGGTAAATGATGTAATAGTCAGAGACCATCTGGGAAATAGCGATCAAAGTATGATTGAATTTCTCATTCAGATGGAAGAAGAAATAGTTAGATCTAAAACTAATATATTATGCTTAAACAGGGGTGACTACCATAGGATGAGGGAGGAATTGGGCAGAGTGGACTGGGAGCACAGGCTAATTGATGAAACAGTTGAGGAACAGTGGAAGATTTTCTAAGAAATATTTTGTACTGCTCAACAAAAATATATTCCGGTCAGGAAAAAGGGCAGCAAGGGAGGGAAAAATCAACCGTGGTTAACAAAGGAAATAAAGGAGAGTATAAAATTGAAGGCGCAGGTGTAAAAAGCTGCAAAGAGCAGTGGGAAACTGGAAGATTGGGAAAACTTTAAGAGACAACAAGGGGTTACAAAGCGGGTAATAAAAAATGGGAAAAAAGGATTATGAAAGTAAATTGGCACAAAATATAAAAACAGAAAGCAAAAAATTTTATAAATATATAAAATGGAAGAGGGTGGCCAGAGTTAACATAGGACCCTTGGAGGATGAGAAAGGAAAACTGGTAGCAAAAAATGAGGAAATGGCCGAGGCATTGAACAAATATTTTGTGTCAGTCTTCACGGTGGAAGACACGTCCAGCATGCCTAAGTGCGGAGTTAAGGATGCAAATGTTGGGGAGGGCCTTGATAAAATAGTTGTTACAAAGGAAGTAGTGATGGAGAAACTAATGGGACTAAAGCCAGACAAATCACCTGGTCCTGATCATATGCATCCAAGGGTTCTGAAGGAAATGGCAGAAGTTATAGTTGATGCATTGATGGTCATATACCAAATTTCCTTGGATTCTGGGCAGGTCCTGGCAGACTGGAAGACACAAATGTCACGCCACTTTTTAAGAAGGGATGTAGGCAGAAGAATGGAAATTATTGGCCAATTAGCTTGACGTCTGTAGTTGGAAAAATGCTTGAAGTTGTCATTAAAGATTAAATAGTGAAACTTTTGGAACATAAGGATTCAATCTGCCAGACACAGCATGGTTTTAGAAAGGGAAGATCTTGTTTGACAAACTTGTTAGGATTCTTTGAGGATATAATGGGTGCGGTGGATAGAGGGGAACAGGTTGATGTTGTATATTTGGATTTCCAGTAAGCGTTTGATAAGGTGCTGCACAAGAGACTTATCAGTAAGTTACAGGAAAGTGGAGTCTGGGGAAGTATATTGACATGGATCAAAAATTGGTTGTCTGACAGGAGGCAGAGAGTCGGGATAAGTGGGAGATTTTCAGGTTGGCAGAGAGTGGTAAGTGGGGTGCCGCAGGGGTCGGTGCTAGGCCCACAACTGTTCATCATTTATATTGATAACTTGGAGGAGGGGACAAAATGTGATGTAGCCAAGTTTGCGGATGACACCAAATTGAGTGGAAGAGCAAATTGTAATGAGGATGTGGAGAATCTGCAGAGGGATATAGTTAAGCTGGATGAGTGGGCAAAGGTCTGGTAGATGGAGTACAATGTTAGTAAGTGTGAGGTTATCCACTTTGGCAAAAAAAAAATAAAAGAGCTGAATATTATTTAAAGGGAGAAAAACTACAGCATGCTGTTGTGCAGAGGGACTTGGGAGTGCTTGTGCATGAATCGCAAAAAGTTAGGTGGTAGGTGCAGCAGGTTATTAAGAAGGCAAATGGAATGTTGGCCTTCATCGCTAGAGGAATTGAATTCAGGAGTAGGGAGGTAATGTTGCAACTGTATAAGTACTGGTGAGACCGCACCTGGAGTACTGTGTCCAGTTCTGGTCTCCATATTTGAGGAAGGATATACTGGCTTTGGAGACGGTCCAGAGGAGGTTTACTAGGTTGATCCCTGGGATGAAGGGGTTGACTTATGATGAAAGTTTAAATCATCTAGGATTGTATTCGCTTGAGTTCAGAAGAATGAGAGGAGATCTTATAGAAACATATAGGATTATGAAGGGTATGGATAGGATAGATGTAGGAAAGTTTTTTGAGCTGGCCGGGGAAACTAAAACGAGAGGACACTGTCTCAAAATTCAGGGGAGTAGTTTTAGGACAGAGATGAGGAAAAATAGTTTTCCCAGAGAGTAGTGAATGTTTGGAATTCTCTAACTAGGGAAGTGGTCGAGGCTGCCTCATTAAACATACCTTCTCAATACAGATTGATCCCTTCAACCATGAAAGTGTCACTGCCAACTTCAAAACAACCAAATGGAGTTGCACTTTTTGAAGAATGAAATTTGAACACCCAGGACTCCGAACAAGTCTGAGGAAAGGTCAGGCAGTTGGTGGTGAGGGTGTGTGTGTGTGTGTGTGTGTGTGTGTGTGTGTGTGTGTGTGTGTGTGTGTGTGTGTGTGTGTGTGTGTGTGTGTGTGTGTGTGTGTGTCTGTCTCTGGCACAGATTGCCAGCCTCAGCTGCATTAGTGCAACATCAAAAGTGTAACTTCAGAGCATTGCACTTTGATGAGGGTAGAGGAAAGGGGCCTTGGCTGATCGATTGTTATGGATAGAAGGCAAACTGTGTTTCCACTGTGGTGATCCATGGAAACATTGATTATGGGGAGGGGGAGCTATTTCCTGGGCTAATCACTGATCAAAGAGAAAGTAGCGGGTGAGCTAGGAGCAGAGTATTGTTCAGAGCCTGGCCTCATGAGGGTCAGGATGGACTCCAGAGGGTATGTGTTCCACATCATGATAGGCTGAGGAACCAAATAAGATGAACGTTTAGTGTGGATTTGCCACAGTGGATTCCCATCCTATCCCATGTTTCACTTCAATAACTTTTTAAAAATGTTATCCCTAGAATAGCTAAGAATCCCACTGCAATACTCAAAAAGAAATGTTGCATGATAATTTGGTATTTGTCAGGTGGGACTTGTTAGCAAGAACTTGGTTAATATTCTAGACTGCCATGAAAAGTCCTAGAGAATATTATTATTGCGCCTCACTCAGTTGTAAACATATTTTCAATAACAGTGTTCAAATAAACTGCCATGCAATTCTCGGCAGTTACTTCTCCAAAGGAAATTTGGGAAAAGGAAAGACTGTAGAGACAACTCATCCTGTACTGCCAGAAGTTGTGGAGTAGAAGTCACAAAGGGAACTAATAACAGTATCAGTGAGTTTTAGAGATGGCGTGAATAAAGAGGAGATACATTGAGTGCTCTTGAAGGAAAATGAAATTTAGATTTTACCTGCACACTGTGAATTTGATTTCAGAATGTCCCATGCAATGAAAGGAGTTTACAGACAAGCATTACTTCTCAGTCATTTGCTGAGATCTTTTGGAATATGTCTACAGGTTAATGGTGAACTATTCAGGTGAGAAAGTTTGTGCACTACATTTTAAACAAAGCAATAACAACATTGCTGGAAACAATCAGCAGGCAAAGTAGAACCTGTGGGGAGAACAAAAGGCAATCATCGATTTTTCTTCATACTGAGAAAAGTTGGAAATCAAACAGAGTAGCAGAGAGTGTGGCAAGATGCAAAACAAAAACCAAACAGAATGTCTGTGATAGGAAGGAAACCCACACTGTAACAAGCAGAATGTGGCAACTCCCCATAGACCAGTGGTTCTCAACCTTTTTCTTTCCACTCACATACCACTTTAAGTATTCCCTATGCCATAGGTGCTCTGTGATTAGTAAGGGATTGATTAAGGTGGTACGTGAGTGGAAAGAAAATGTTTGAAAACCACTGTTTTAATCGTACCTAATTGACTTGTTATGTGCATGGTTTCATAACTCCAAAGGAAATGGGCCAATGACAATTTTTTAAAGCAAAATATTTCAGTAATAATTCTCAACCTTCCTTTCCCACTCATATACCACCTTAAGCAATCTCTTACTAATCACAGAGCATTGATGGCATAGAGATTACTTAAAGTGATATGTGAGAGGAAAGAAAAAGGTTGAGAACCATTGCCATAGACGGTACCTGAGAACTGGAGTGAACCCAAGCCCTTGATGTTGTGAGGCAGTGGGTTGATTGGCTGCAGCACACTGAACAACCTCTCCTTTAATTCACTCAATTTTAGTAACCAAAATCCATGGCAAGCCCACAGATTCCCACATCTATTATAGCTGCACCTCTCACCTTGCTTTCCCGTATCATCACCATTCCATTCTTCCAGTTTCTCATGGTTTATTGCATCTGTTCTGATAATATCTTCCATACCATTTCTGAGACTAATTGTCCTTTCCCCTCAAATATATTTGTCAAGTCCATCAACCAGACCTATTCTGTTTCCCCACACTTCTATACTCACATTCTCTTTCACCCACCAAGAGCAAGGCTAAAGATCAATTCCACCCCAACAGTCTCAATGGACATCTTTCATAATTTCCACCTCCTTAAAGATGTTGCCAGCACAAGAAACTTCTCCCTTCCCAATATTCCAAAGGGACTGTCCTGCCATGATTCTCTGGTTCACTCTTCCATCTCCACCTACTTCCCTTTTCATTGCAACCGCAGGTGAAGCAGCACCTGCCAGAATGTGAACCCTTTCCACAATGCAAATTAGGTGACAATTTTGCAGGAAATCTCCATTCACCTATCAAAGGGACTCTGAACTTCCATTTGCCTGCCACTAGCTTTCCTTTTTACTCTCACCCTTGATCTCTTTGGTTTCTTATACTGTTTCAGCAAAGACCAACTTAAGGAGAAAGGACAGTGCATGAGCACCACACTACACAAATGACACCCATAAGGACTCAATACTGAACTCAACCATTGTAGATAACCATCTTTTCAGTGTCTATCAGAACTAGTAAGTTTTGACCAAATGTGATCAACCTGTTCCATTAACTTTGTTTTCCACACTCCATAGATGCTATCTGGCCTACTGATTGCTGGAACTCAGATATCAAATGTTGCAGTTGCTAGAAATATAATGGAAATAATCAGTAGGTCAAGCAGTTGTTTTTTTTTCCCTCTCTCTCATCTCCTTCTACTGAATATGCTTCAGATATATCAACATAATTAAGAAGCCTTGACACCACTTTGTCAGCTGGCATTATCTGTACTCATGAATTCGAACTTCTTCTGAGACTGTCAAATGATCATCGACCTGTAACGTTAGCTCTATCTTGCTCTGCCTGACCTGCTGGGTATTACCAGCATTTTCTGTTTTAGAGTCACACTTCCAGCATCTGCTATATTTTACTTTTGGTATAATGAGCTGTTGATCTTATTCATAAACAGAAAAGAATAAAAGGGTTGTCCACCAATGTGCAGTGAAATAGGAAAAACAAGTTTAAATTTTGCAAATTATTATGTGCAACCCTTTTAAAATATAATAAAATCATCCAGTCCACGGTTTCTAAATATCATGTGGAACTATTAGAACATATTTGGGAAATTTGAATGGGTTGTTAGAACATAGTTAACAAAAGCTTTTCCAGATACAGGGTATACATAACTGTAGTATTTATAGATCCCATTAATCATTGCTATACTGAAAATACTGACAACAACCAAAAGGAATGTTACAATATATAAATGAAATCTTGTTCACACTGATTGTGTAATACAAAAGAATTTTAAGCATGATGGTTAGAATATTGCCAAGACTTCGATTTAATTAATATTTACAAATGAAGGAATTAAAGATAGCTAAAATGTAAAATGTTGTACAATACTGGCTGCTATAACAGTAAACTATTACACCCTTACAGAGGTGTTACAACGTCTGGAGCCAAAAGCAGAAAGCTCAGCTGGCATCCAAAAAATGCCAGGGAACCCTAGAGTTGGCACTCTATAACAAGAGGTAAGGCCAGATATTTTATTTGTAGTATTTATTCAACGTAGCTCAACTGTTTGTTGTGCCTCCTTGATTAGGACACGTTGCCTCACCATAGAGTGAAGATTCAGATTCTCCATAAATCTCAAGGAATTCTGCAGCTCAGTGGCATGATCAACCTGCCAAAAAAGGTGCCTCTTAATCTCTCACCGTCAGAATTCCTGCCTAATAGTTGCAGTCTTTATTCTCAGGGGTTATATTTAGGACAAATATTCTTTAGAAGTGGCAAGTATGTATAGTCTTGATATTATCAACCATACAATTTGTTCAATTATAGAATTCCAGTTATATTTATACTATTTTTCCAGTTTGATGTCGAGTATTCTTGAGTCTCTCCTCACTGGTAAAATTGCAATTTACTTTGATTTAAATCTATTCTGACAGTTCGATAATATTAACTTGGAATTTTCTTGCAGATTCTGAAATAAACCATAGCAAGTCAGGAGAAGGCACGTGTACATTTTTGGTTCACCTCTTCACGGTGCTGCATGTCTGTTTTGTGACGACATTATCAACTTCTGGCTTTAAATGCTAAAAATTCTTTCCATAAAGTCAGCTGAAGCTGACCACAGTATTTGCTTTATTATTAGAAGACACATCTAGAACATACAATGAGTGAATCCTGCAGGCAACAATGAGCTTTGTTTAATCTATTGCACTGCCGCAGATGCCAGGGTGTCATCAGTTGCAGGAAAGTAAATGGGGCATTAAGGCTGAGAAATGTTTCCTGGGAATTGCTAATTAAAGCTGCTTGACCTTACTTTTATCTTTAGCCTTTCACAAAACATTGGATGCCCCCAATATCCAAGTTGCTCCTCAAATTTCTCACCTGCACTGCAATTCCACACCTGGGCCTCTCCAATTAGGTTTATGTCCCCCTCCTCTGTAACCATGACTATGGAGTGTTATCTCTACGCATTGATTTCACCGGTCTGCAGCCTTTCACTGGATTGACATCACCCTCCTCCTCCTCCTCCTTCTGAGTCGGATCTTTCTGACTTCACTTTTATCCACGCAGCCACTCTGAAATGAACTCTATTCGTGCCAAAGATTGATCCTTATTCACTTAGTTCACAACAGTGGGCTTCTTCTTGGCAATATCACTTGTGCTCAATGTCAGATTTTATGTTTATGCTGCCAAGTTGCAGATCACCCCCAACAGCCCTCCACTGCCTTCTTAGCCTGTTTCTTCACTATCCAGGCCTGGATGAACCAGAGTTCCTGGAATTAACCACTGAGATGACCAGAAAATTCAGTCAGTCCCCTTCCCCATGCAATTATTTCCAGTTTCTCCCCAGCTCAAACTGATCCAACCTGTCTGAAGCTAAATGTCCCTTTCGCACCTGAAGCAAAACTTTTAATCCTACACTTGCTTCATCAAAGACAATCCCGATAAGGCTTTTCTATTGTTGTACATTCCCTCCCTCCCTCTGTCTACTTACTGTTGAAAACCTATTCCTTGCTCTTAATACCTTGAGATTCATCATTGCAATGTTCTCCCAGTCACCTTCCTGACTTCTCCTTCTCATCTTCCAATTTCTATAACATCATCCCTCTGTTGTGTGTGGAGGAAATGTGTCCTCCCTGTCTGAAACTTATTCAGAAGTCATATCACCTGTCAATCTACGTTGGACTCTGGCCACCCATTAATGCACACCTTGCCGATGGGCAATTTAATTCACCTAGGGTCATTATTGGCTATAAGCACAGATTAGCACTGTATATAACAACAACACACAGCACATTCTTTCTCTCTGCCTCATGGTTCAATGCCAGGTCACCACTGTGGACATCGATGAAAGTGTCGCGGGTAAGGTGTGCATTACCATAAACCTGAACCATAGTATTGCGATAGATCAGTACTTGTAGGGAGCCACCCTGTTGGTATAGGGAACTGGGTGTGTGTAAGAGTCCCTCTTTGTAGTGTGTGTACTCAAGTATGTGAGCGTGTCAAGTAAAGATACACTATTCTCAGAGTCTGAGGTGAATGTCCATATCATTGCTTAAGTGAAATAGTAATCAAATACAGTTTAACATTCTCCCTTTTTTCTCTCCTGTGTGTTAATTAAAGTTATGTGTGATTGTAATGCATGTGTCCAGACTCGTTTTTCTGTGAATCCACCTAACCTGATACTCTTCTCAGCATGAAGCCCTCTCACCCAGCAGCCCTGCAATGGCTCCTGATCCACTACAATGTTGACTTAAAAAGCTACACTTGTTCACATTCCAGTGAGTCCCTAATTGCTCAATTATTATAAGCTGCATAATTATTCAAGAACTTCAATCATCTAAATTCAGAGCATTCTGCATTTTCTGATTTATTCTTCCTCCGTTAAGATGCTTTGACCAAAAACCGATGGCTTGTCGTTTGATTCTGGCCTCTCAGGGTGTAATGCTACAACAGCATGAGTGACCAGGTTCAAACCCGGCGCTGTCTTTAAGAGTATGTACGTTCTCCCCATGGTGTAGGGGTTTCCTTCGGGTGCTCCAGTTTCCTCCCACATTCTGAAGACGTACAGGGTTGATGGGGTAATTAATCACATCGGTATAATTGGGTGCAAGCTCAAGGATCAGAAGAGTCTGTTTCTGTACTGTATCTTTAAATTTTAAAAATATAAAATTTATATTTTCCAATCACTAAAATAATTTCTTCTTTACAAGATAATTTTTTTAAATATTTAAATTTAAATGTACTTTTTTTAAAAATAAATTTAAATGTTGATATACCACAAGGTAAAAGGATATTTTGGCCCACGAGTCCATGCTGCCCAATTTACAGAAGGAGGAAAGGAGGGGCTCGAAGAAAAAGGAATATGGTAAAGGCTGAAAGACAGAGATTGGTGGAATGACTGGAGGGAAGGCATGTGTGGTGATATGTTTCCTCCACTGTATATAGTTATCATTGTCATTGGAGCTGGCCCGCCCATGGATGACTCCTACCCTATGACTCCTCCCCCATGGTCCTGGGCCATAAAGGTCGAGCCACCTTTCCCTTCCTGCCATTCCTATCCTAGGATGCGGGCCAGCAAGATTCTTCTGGGTATTAAAGCCTATGGTTTCCTCAGCTTATCTCTGTGGTTACAATATGAAGCCTGATGGTATAAGTGGAAGGAGATGAATGACAACAGGAGGAAAGAGTGTTTGAACTATGAGAAATGCCCTTCAGTTGCTGGAAATCAAGAATAAAAGAGAATACTGGAAACCCTCATCAGGTCCAGGAGCATCTGGGGTGAGAAAAATGTATGAGTAAATGTTGCAGGTTGATGATCTTTCCTGTGACAAACTGGAAACATCTGAAGTACTGAGAGCTGCAACATGCCTATTGGAAGATACTGCTCTTTGAGTTTGTACTTGGCTTCAGTGGAACAGCAGAAGAGGCTAAAGACATGGGATAGGTTATTCGAATGGAGTATGATGCTGGTTAATGCTGGTTAATGTTAGTTGGTTAATGTTGGTTGGTTAATGTTGGAGTATGATGTAGGTTAATCGAATGGAGTATGATGCTGGTTGATGTTGGTTAATGCTGGAGTATGATGTTGGTTAATCAAATGGAGTATGATGTTAGTATGATGTTGGTTATGTGAGGTTATACGCTTTAGAGAGAAAAGTAGAAGATGAGATTATTTAAATAGTGCAAGATTGCAGCAGGATGTCATGCAGGTTGACTTGGGAATATTTGTGTACAATTCACATAAGGTTGGTTTGCAGGTAATCAAGTAGGCAAATCGAATATTGGCCTTCATTGAAAGAGAGAGAGATTGAATTTAAGAGCAGGGAGGTTTTGTTGCATCTAGGTACTGGTAAGGCTGCACCTGGTGTACTGCATAGTGTTTTTGGAGGTGGTGTATTGAAGGTATACCAGGTGATTCTGGAGATGAGAGGTTTAGCTGATGAGGAGAGATTGAAAAGCCTGGGGCTATGACTCAATGGCATTCAAAAGAATGAGAGGCAATCCAATAGAGAAAAAAATAAGCTTGTGAAAGGGATAGATAAGATCGAGGCAATGAAGTAGTTTCCCTTTATAAGTGAGAATAGTATTAGGGAAAATTTGCTTCAAGATTTGAGGGATTCTATTTAGAATGGAGATGAGGCTTTTCCCAGTGAGTAGTGAATCTGTAGAATTCTCTGTCCAAGGAAGTAATAGACACTACCTCATTAAATATATTTTAAGTCACAGTTAGATAGATTTTTGCATAATCAGGGAATTGAAGGCTATGGGGAAAAGGCAAATAATGGAGCTGAATCAATGGCCGGATCAGCCGTAATCTTATTGAATGGCAGAGAAGTCTTGATGGCCTACTCCTGCTCCTATTGCTTATGTTTCCCTGACAGAGAGATAAATGTTGGAATGGTAGAGAGAATTAGACTGTAACAAATTATAGCTGCATACACTCTACACCTGGAAAGAGTGTTTTAGTCTTTGTATGGTGAGTGGAGAAGTGGTTAAAGGGCAAGTCTTGAAACTCCTGCGATTGAATGGGAAGATCCCATGAGAAGGAATGGAAGAATAAACCAGGGAGTTGGGGAGAGAATGGTC
Organism: Narcine bancroftii; assembly: GCF_036971445.1. NCBI lineage: Eukaryota > Metazoa > Chordata > Chondrichthyes > Torpediniformes > Narcinidae > Narcine > Narcine bancroftii. The sequence continues at coordinate 89,031,260 of NC_091478.1, read as the reverse complement.
CCTTTGAAGTGAGGGAAAGAGCTGCCTGGAGGAAGAAGGTCATCGACCTGTTTCACACTTTCTGAAAATGCCTCCGAACAGCAGTGCATTTCCAGAATTTTCTATTTTTATATCTGACTTTCAGTATCTATTTTTCTGCTTTAGTTATTCAGAGGCGTGGACTGAAGATCTGGAGACACGAGCACTTCCAGAGACAACAGCTGGATAATTTTATTTCAATTAATGAAATAAATCTGGAATGAAAAGTTAGTATCAATAATGGTGAAATGACTGGAATCCTGTTAAACCCCATCTGGTCCCTTAATGTGTACTCACTGTGGTGAACATGAGATTCCTAACATAATGGACTTGTACCTACAAGGTAAAGTAGTCTGTTAAACCATACAGACGTGACAAGAACACTAAAAATACCTTTTATTCTCATAATTGTTAAAAACGAACAGCCATAAGCATTTAAAAATGGCAATGAATAATCAAAAGTGGATCAATAGCACCACTATTTGTTGAGCCGGCTAAATCGTGAGATGCCTTGTTACCTGACTAAGCGTCTGGCAACGCATGGGAGATTGAACACAAAAACTGACTTGACTGTCAATATCTACCTGTAGTATCTCTCTGTCCACGAATAGATTGATCGTACCGAGTATATTCTCTTAATACAGGACACCATTATCCTGTTTTGTCTTAAGGTCCTACTATCACACTCAATAGAATGCTCAGAAGAAATCTCACAGCTCAAAACTACACATCAACGTGATATTGTGGACCATCAGGAGTACAGAATCATGGGCCATCATCTGTAGCATTATAGCCCTCACTTTATGAACTTTATATCAGCCAACCAGGGCAATAATCCCCTGGTTGAATGTAGATTGTACAAGAATACATTAGGAAAAACACCAACGAATGAGATGGTAGAAATGCATCCTTTGTTGCATACACTAAACATTGATGCGTAACAGAGGTGGTCAAATTCTGTCCAAAATTGAATTCAGTGTATTGTGTATTATAGTTGTTGAGAAACAAAATATGATTAAAATATTATTTTGCTCCTTCACCATCACAAAAATTCATAATCTTTTCATCAAAACAACTAAATGCATAAATTGCAACAATTAATATTTAACCATTGCCAATTCCTGTTTGAAGCATAATGTGAATTTTCAATCGACCATGGTACAGGTATTAAATATCATTCAAAATCAAATAGAACCAAGGTATTTGTCTTTCTATTGATCACAATGTTAGCAACGGGTTTTCACAAATGCCAGCCATATTGCCAAGTACAACATCAACACTGTGTTCGATGAGATAATTTGTTCATTCATCATATAAAAGATCTGAAATTAGCATCACTTTTGACAAATACTCAAAGTTTAACATCTATAAATGTTTAATACAATCCTAGAGGTAATCCTTTCTGTATGGATTGCTGTACACGAACAACGTGACATCTTGAACATTTTGTAGTTTGAAAAAAAGCAACCAGTTCTCATAATTCATTCAGAAATTATAAATATTTTTGTCTCCTATGGACGCTGAAAGATCTGCTGAGTTTCTCCAGCATTTTGGTGTGTTTTTACAACAATCACAATCTCTGCAGACATTCAGGTTTCACGCTGTAGTGCACTACCAGTAACCACCAAGACTAGGCTTTAATCTACAGAAGAACCTTGCTGGCCCGGATCCAGGTATAGGATTGGAGGGAAGGGAGAGGTGGCGCGTCCTTTATGGCCCAGGACCACAGGGGAGGAGTCATAGGGTATGAGTCATCAGTGGGCGGGCCAACTCCATATATACAGTAGCCAACAATAACTATATACAATGGAGGAAACACACGCTCCTCTTAGAAATGCTTTCATCCAGGAATGAGCGGTGGTAGAAAGCTCAGAAATGTGACTTTACCACACTGGTGTTCAACAGTGATAGTTTCGTGTGCCCCTCCCAAGACTCATAGGATGCATCATATCACTGCATCTCATCAAACTAATTCAAATAAAATGCAGGTAGTTAATCATGAAACCTAAGTTTACCATATAAAGTATGCCTGATATCTCTCAAAGTTATCCAAAATAAATCTATTTGCATGTTTCAGAATTGCATGTTATACTTAAGCACTTTTCTGTTCTTGCTTACCCAAACAATGGACTTTGCAAATAACAGAACACCAAGGAGTCGTTAGGGCTCTCTCTTCATTACCTTGAAAAAAACAATCATTAGACACCAGAGTACATACATAATTAGAAAATCACTTCCTTTGCAATCTAGGCTAAGTACTTTACATACTGTAATTACAAGGACAAAATCAATTTTTAATAATTTCACTGATTGGGCTCATCAGCTCTGTGGGAAAATTGTATCCTGCTTGTTGTGCAAAAGCAACATCTGGGAAAAACAATCACCCTTTGTTTTCTACTGCAGTCCTTTAAAGCTTCTTATTTATAAAAATCTGATGGCAAAAGACTGAAACTGATTCTTCTAGAGGACATTATGTCCTTGATTATTTGTGGAAACATTAAATGCATTTTTGTGAAGTTATTTCATTTTTGTACTGTTTTATCATTATTTTTTGGAATTAATTATGCTGCATTATGCCTACCAGTGATGTTTTGTCATAAGACAAAAATAAGTTTGATTGCTTGCATTCAGTTGTCTGTTCATTCTGAAGCTGAAGTACTTTATTCATTACAGCCCACACACTGAAAGAGCTCATCTTGCTAATAATGGATAATCTATTGTGCTGTTTGGGACCTTTGAGAAAAAAATTAATGATTTATGCAATGCAAAGAAATACCAAAAACTAGTCTGCCTATTGAATGCAATCAGGAGATGGAGTTGGCAAGGCTTAACTAAACATTTTGTCCCTTTATTTGAAATCTTACCTCATTTACATTGCAGTAATAATTAGTGTTGCAAAAGCTGACTTCACTGTGAATTGATAATGAAGTGAAGTATCACTGCATAACATAGCATCCACAGATGAATGTACACATATGATTCTCTTTAAATTGCCCTGTATATGTTTGATTCCATCACCCCAATGTGAATATATACAGCAAATACAAACCACTTATACAAACTACTCTTTGCTTTCACCAATAGAATCTCTGTCCAAAATCCTACTTTGGCAGAAAGAATTTATTGCAGAAACCCTTCTTCTTTGCCCCTGTGATGATTCAAGGAGATGTTGCAAAAATTAGGCACCCCTGGTTTGTAGCTCTGGTTTTACATTCACATTTCTGAATATCCAATGATATTTGGAGTCTCTTTGCACTCCTGGAGGTCAAAAGTATGAAGGGAACAGCTCGGAGAACAAAGGCCTTTCACCTCATTTGCGCTCTGACTAGTTTCTTGGAGAGCTAGAACATCATATCTTGGCTCCTTCTATGTATACAGGTAAGTATCTTATCTAGACTCTTAATGTTTTTTAGACCACAATGTCGGGAAAAATCGCTGAAAAAAAAATTAACATAATTACTGCCTGTGTTGCCTATCACACTGGGCGCTTTTTTAGACTGTAAGTATCTGAGTGCAACAGTCCCGTTGGTTGGATGTGCAGCAGAACGAGTGGCTGACAATTAATTTTTATGGTATAATTTACACTGCAGGCTTCCTCTAAAAACTTGTAAAGGTCCTATAGGATAAATCATGCTGCAGGAATTGACTCAAAATTCCTGCACATTCCTTTCTAGACTGACCGTGTAGTGGCAAACTTCCTTGTTTGTGCCATTACATGGCTGCAGTCTAAAAAACCCCTACTGAGGCTCTTTCCAGGCGGGGCTCAGGACATGGCATTTTCCAGGAACCAGCAGGCTATGTGGCAAATTGCAGCCTGTGAGGGGTAGATTTGTGCAAAGGACTGCATACATCAGCATGTCTATCAGAAAATCTCTAGGTATAATCTATTAAATGTTTATATGAAAAATAGGTCCTAACCTCCCCTATTATGTATTTGCATTTTATTCTAAATTTCTAGCTTCATTACTGGTTCATGAGTAAGGGGGAAAAAAACTTTCAATGTTTACTGCTTAAACCTTCCTTAATGTTATACATTTCTATCTGTTACTCACTTAACATTTTCAGCTCCAATAATACAGAGTATTTAGTCATACAGTTTATCATATACTAAGCATCACCATGGTTCCAGGAAACTTTCTGCAATGATAAGCAAAATCACATTTTGTATTCAGTTGCCTTATTTCTGTGCTGCAAAGATTTATCACTTCTTTGTTTTTATGTTGATACTTGATGTATAATAACCATGGGCTGTTTAGAGCCTTATCCAATTTAAATCATTTCTGGAATATCAATGTATCTACATTCCTAAATCTACTTATTTCATTGCATTGGGGAAAAACTGTTTCACATCGGGTTTATTTCTATTCTCCTTTAAATCTATCAATTTGGTTTTATCTACATCTAACTATGCTTGCCTCAACTCTGCCCATCCAAACCGGTTTTGTTTTCTTATAATCATTTTGCATGCTTCTTCATTTTACCATGACTTCTAATTCAATATTCTCAACAATGTTTGAATTTATATATTCTAAGCCTATGTTTGGATTAATTAAATTTATACATTGGAAAGGGTATCACTGGGCCCTTTCAAGCAAGGAAAATGCCCATACATTTCTGAATGTGCTGTGGCTGGCTGCGAGGTGCCGAATGCAACCCTTCTTTGAGAAGGATAATTGGCGGAGCGCAGCGCTCTGCCACTTGGCTTGAATGTAATGCCGCTGCAAGCAGCTAGCTAAGGGCAGGCTGATGACATCACCGTGATGCCATCAGCCTGAGACCCAGAAGTGCGCTTTATAAAATGCCGACAGCTCAACGCATATGAATGACATTGACTCAGCACCAGTCGCCGCTCCTCCATCGGTTCTGGAGAGCGCTATGAGGCGGCGCTCAACATGAACGCAACACGATTAGCCTTTTAGGGCTGTTCCATGAAAGGTAAATTTCTATTTTTCCCTCCGCAATTATAGCCGGCCTCCAGGCAGAGGACTGGCATGAAAGGGCCTAATGTAAAACAGATAGGGTTCAGCTTCAATAGAATTGTTCTTCAGAAACCAAATATAACAGGCATACTGAATTCATTTCACACACTCAACAGTTACTAATGGTCGCACATTGCAGCATTTTCAGAAAAATAAAATATACCAATCTAGTGCATATTCATGTCATATGACCATTTCCTCTCTGATAATTCTTTGATTACCTTCATGAAATTTGGTCAGTCCTTTCTAAAGCTTCAATGCTTTTGATTAATTTATGGCTTTCAAGAGTACTCTTAATCTATTAATCATTATAGTTTCAGGAATTTTATTATTACCATTACCAGACTAATTATAGGCACCTAGGTTCATCTTTTCACCTCCATCAATGGGGTTGTAACTACTGTTACCCATCAATCCTTTTGATGCAATCTCTGTGACTAAGGAATTGCTACTCTCCTTCAGTATGCAGGAATAATGACATCTGAGCCTGGTGATTTAGCAATACTGAATATTTTAATCTTGACATATTAACTACAAGTTTTCTCTGTTGTTTCCCAGGTCTTCTTAATGGCAGGGGGTGCAAAATGTTTCTTAAACTTTTTTTTGTAATACAAGTGTTTAAGTTGATGCCCTTGTCATTTCTCTTGTGCAATATTCTTCCTTCCTTAGGTCTTTTTAAAACATGCATCCTTTTGAAGCTGTGATCTCTTTGCTTCCATAAAATGACACTCGCTTCCAAAGGAAATTGTGCTTGTATCTTACATCCTCAGGGTATCCCAAAGCACTTCACAGCCAATGAATAACTAGAAATGTAATCATTGTTTAGTAAAGCAAGCACTGCAGCCAAGCTAGATCCTCCAAACAGCATTGAGATAATTAACCAGCAAACTTATTTTGGTGGATAAAAGCTAAGCTGAATAGAATTCAAAAGAGCAACTACTGTGACAGCTCACCCCTATTTTAGTAAAGTGTCCAATTCAAGATTCAGGTATCACTGTGGGAATAGTCAAAAGTACAATTATACAATCCATGCACCACATGGATATAGGAGAATGAAAGTGCATCTAACCTCCGATTCATAATTTACTGGAAACCTATGTTGTCCATTTAGATGCAAACACAATTAAACCTTGAAATATTATGCTGTAGATGCACAGATTGTAAACCACTAGACCTGCTGCTTAGCCATGAAGAAATTATGAAGGCAAAATTGATCTTGGATAGTAGTGCAAAATAAACATTATACGCAGGTGCATTAAGTAAGCTACATTAAAAATAATCAGGAAGGTCCCTTTACCATGGATTTTCCAGCATGCCCGTCTTTCAACACTTTCAGGTACATGAACAAAAACTGCCAATTTCTCAAAAATCTAAAGTTTAAAATACATTTGGGTATTCAAAAAAAAATCCTCTGTAAGTCAATAGCTAACAAGTAGCTGATTGTATGTTTGCATGCTGGGTTTTTTTTCAGTCAAGCTTTCTCCTTCCTTTGGTTCTTTCAAAAAAGTGATTGAATTTTTGGAATGAGTTCACTGTGTGGAACTAAAGTGGAACTACCTATTGGTCCAATCCGCCAAAACTCAACTCACATCAGCACCCAGCCTAAATGAATTAATTGGCATCCAGAGAGTGGCCAGTGTCTACATGAAATGAGTATTGATGGAGTAGCAGCAAGCACCCATTATAAGGAGAGGCTGACTAAGTTGGGATTGTTCTCCTTGGAGCACAAGAATTTAAGGAAAGAGAGATGTCATCATCCTTTTCCTGACATAGGGTAATCTAAAACCAGAGGACATTGACTCAAGAAGAGAGAAGATCTAAAAGGGATACCTTCTTCATACAGAGGGTAGTGATACTTGGAATGAAATGCCAGAAGAAATGGTAGAGGCAAGGACAATTGTACAATTTAGAAAGGCATGTATACAGATGCATGGATAGGAAATGTTTAAATGGATATGGATCAAATGCAAGCGAATGTGACAAGGTTGGTCAGCATGGACAAGTTACACTGCAGGCCTGTTTCCATGCTGTGGGACTCCATGACTCCGAAATGGTTAGGTTGGCTCCTTCTGCACTTCCCGGCTATCTTTATTGACCTTGTTCTGCACACTTGACACCCTTGCAGATACTAAACCCATGATCTTTGTCTGTATCTTCACAGTGCCACTATAATCTGAATGTAATCCACAGAACATGGGGGTGGTGATTTTATGCTTTTTTTTTTCAGATTCATGGTCAATTTGAATCTTGTAAAATGATTGCCTATCCACTGTTTGATATTCTTTCTGAATCAACTCTGGAGTTGATTTTCCAAAAGCACATCTTCCCAGCTCAAATTTCTCATTTCTTATATTTCTTTTCAACTTAGAATACCATTCAACCCTTAAAATCTATGTCAACTCTCAGAGTATTTCCATTAATTCTGTCTTCACTGACTTCCCTGAGATCTACACTCTCTGATATGCCCATGAGCTCCTCCTGAATAATCCCATCACCAATCTGCATTAGGGATAAATTGCATCAGTCAATGAATCTACCAACCAGCCACCTTTGGATGAGAGAGGAAACCAGAGTGCCCAGAGGAAGCTCAAATTGTCACAGGGAGAGGAAACTCCACAGACAGTGGTTGGGGTCAAGCTAGGGGTTGCTGGAGTTTTGAAGCAATAGCCTTTGCTACTGCAGAGCTGTGTGGTCTTGGTACTCTCTGTGGCAGTGACTGAAAAGTCATGAGATGTTAATTGTATGGTAAAAATTATGTTCGCAGAGATCAAGTGCAGAAATGTTATGCAGGGTCAAAGATCAGCCAAGATCTTATTGAATGGCTGAGTGGTGTAAGAGGGTCAAGGGTGTATTCCTGCTTTTAGTTCTTATGTTTTCTGCTTCTGTCAACATCGTGGAGCAATGGTCTAGATAAGGATCCACAGGTGGGCTTTGAAACACAGAAGTCTGCAGACAATGAAATTGTGGTCAAAAACACACAGAAATGCTGGAGGAACTCAGCCAGTCTCGCAGCGTCCATAGGAGGTAAAGATATATCACCAATGTTTCGGGCCTGAGCCCTTCTTCAAGGTATGGTCATAACACTCTGCATACTTGAAGCCAGCATGGTTGGAATAACTAACTTAAACTGAATGTAGCTAATAGAATTTGTGATCTGTGAACCAAGAGAAAGATCTTCACAATAGAAATCAGTCAAATTTCTTCAAAGATTTCTTCTTTCTCTATCGACATAATTCTGCTTACGTTAATTTGAAGTGCAAAACACAAATGCTATTTGTGTTCCTCTCATTATGCCATGATAAACTAATAAAGATTTTCTGCTTGAGGACTGTTTGCATGCCTTATACTCTCTATTGATTGTCCTTTCAGCTCCACTTTTCATTCCTATTAAGCAACTGATCAGTGGAATAAGCAGTATCCCTATATCTAGCATCATTTTTTCTTTCCACTTCGATATTTTTATTAAACATATTAAATACAGAATTGAACAGTAAAAACAGAAACATCAATATACTGCAATGCATGATACAATGTAGAACATTATAACATATTGAACAATATCATCCCTTTCTCCTCAATTTGGGATATTCAAAAAAAATGAAAAAAATTGTTATTCAAACCCCATCTAACCTACCAAAATAAACAAAAAACAGCACAAAAAAAAGGTTGGGCAGCCTAAACTGAGAGTTCACTACAACAGATCAATACAAACTGTTTATCTGGTCCTCACCAATAAAAAAAACCAACTGAAATCCAAAAGAGTCTGGAAAGTAAAGTAAAATTACAAATTAACTCATACGAAAATAGTTTGTAAAAGGACGTCAAGTCTCTTCAAACTTAACAGAGGGATCAAAAGTGCAACTTCTAATTTTTTTCTGAACTAAAACTTGACATAATTTGAGAGCAACATTGCATCAAAGTAGGTGAATTAGGTTCTTTCCATTTAAATAAAATAGCTCTTCCGGTCAACAGTGTAGTAAAGGCTACCCAATGTGCAGAAGTGGGAACTCGATCCACCAATGGAACTTTAATTCCATAAATTGCAACCTAATCTAGTGACTGCTATCTAATACCCAGTGTAACTGACAAAGTCTTGAAAATATCTGTCCAATACTTCTCCAATACAGAGCAAGACCAAAACACATGCTTTGATGTGGCCACTTGTGATTTATATCTATCATTAGGAAAGATACAGGCCAGTTTATCTTTCAACATATGAACCTGATGTACCACTTTAAACTGAATCAATGTGTGTTGGGCACATAATGAAGAGGTATTAACCATTCCAAAAATCTTTTGCCAAAGTTCCTCTGGGAGAAGGGACTGAAGTTCCAATTTCCACGCTCCTCTAATTTTATCATCAGAGATCGATTACAATTTTAATAAGTTATTGTAAATAATTTAAACCCTTATGGGAAGGATTCAAATGAAAAGGAGCATCAACCAAATCAGGTTGATATGACAGAGGAAAGTTAGGTAATATTCAAAAAACTCCTAACTTGGAAATATCTAAAATATCTCGTGTAATTCATGAGTGATATTGAAGCATTCACAAAACTGCTGAGTTCTACCACGTAAAAATTACAGCATGTGTTTCATGCTGTAGCCCATCATATCACACAATGCATTACATTTGATCTTGGAACTTCATTTCTCCATTCTGTATGTCGTAAGACTAACGGCATTTTTGTTCTGAATTCCCTGCTGTAGGTTACTCTGTCCAGGATAGAACTCGTCATTGTTCTTCCTATATTTTTCTCTATTAATTGGTCATTATCTATACCGATTTTGGAATTTTGCTTCTTTCTCTTATTTCTAATTGCAGTCAATCCCCTGCATCGATGTTCTTCTCTGCCTGAATTCTCTATCTCAATATCTCTGTATCTTTCTTTCCTCTCTGTGAAATGGTCACACTGCTCTGGTTAGTTTTGCAGGCACCTACTTGCATTTGTTCATACCTTGATGAAGGGCTCAAGCCCAAACTGCTGGTTATGTATCTTTGCTAAATAAAGTACACAGTTTGACCAGCTGAGTTCCTCCAGCATTGTGTTTTTAATTCTGGTTAGTTGTCTTGGGCTTGCATTTAGATGCCACTGCTCTACATCCCTTTCTGTTTTCTTAAACACACTGCACTTCTATCTAAAAATGACTTTGCATCTGTGGAAAAAATTCATTCCACATACCCCTGTCCTGCTTGGAGAATCTGCTGCTGCTTGTCGACTATCAGCAATACATTTGTCAATAGACAGGATTCGATTGTATTTTCTACGGCCACTTCCATTAAGGTGGTAATTTTACTAGCCAAGTTAGACACAACAACTGGGGATAAATCCACTCAACAGTCAGAGACAAATCTATATCTCGGTGCTCAGTTTTAAGACTTTACAGATGACAATAAGCAAGAATGCAATGTCTAGACAAATCCATTAAAACACAAAAAAAAAACTGCTGACTGTCTTTCTGGCTACTTGAATCCATTTGCCAAAATTTAAGACTTTTTTCCATTTCAAAATTACTGTAGACTGAAATAATCCACTAATTCCTTCATTAATTCTGTGATGAAAACATCCTTGGCTTTCAGTGGGGCTACCATGTTAGTAAGATTCTTCAAGTGATTTTCTGTCAATACAATCATTATTCATGGACTCTAATGGCAGTATTCTATGGCTGTGCATTTTAGGTTTGATACTTCAGAATGTCATTTTCAGTCAAAATCATCTCTAGTCATATAGACAGCAAAGGGGCTCACAGGCTCACAGGCTGCTTATATGTCAGCCGTACTTGAGTTGCCATTTTGGCCCCTTTCCCACCTAAACAGTGATACCATTGCATCATGCCCAGCTCTCCTTTGCATGATTCTCCTGTGCTTTCTGAGTATTGGGCATCTCCCGTTTCCGTCAGCACTACTGTCTTTTGAATTGCTACTACCTGAATGCTAGACATGGGTTTCCTGATTCACTGGGCACAAATGGTCATTGGCGGCCACACTGACAATAAATGTCTTTGCCCTGACAGTGCTCAGTCCCATCAATCAAATGATCTTCACCAGGTTCCACAGTGTTTCAAGTTTGTTGTTTTTTTTTCTCTCCTTTCCACTGATGCACCTTTATTCTTATCTATCCTGGATGCAAGTAGTACTGTTTTTGAAGGTGATCTATGGAACTGGTGCATATGGCACTAAATATGAAACTAGAAGTTTCAAGTCAAGTCCCTTTATTTGCCATTCATTCCATACATTGCACGGTTAAGATGAGATAGCATTTCCTCAAGCCATAGAGGAGATTTGCATAAATAGAAGTTTAAAAAAAGTTAAAATATTAAGACATATATAATAATAAAGTCCATGGTACACTATGCACATATGTTCTGGGAATAAAGGAGCTAGATGACTTGGGGGGGGAGGGGGGGGGGAAAATTGTTGGCCAATCCGGATGTAAGGGCCCAAGTCTTATCCGATGGCAGAATGGAGAAAAGTTTACTTGAGGGGTGTGTGAAATCATTCACAATGTTTATTGCTTTCCGTGTGCATCATAAGTTGTAGGTATCCATTACGGTAGGAAAAGAGCCCCCAGTGATCTTTTTCACTTACTTCACCATCCTCTGCAGGGTTTTACGGTCTGATCAGGCTCTGATGCAATTGCTCAGAATGCCCTCAATATATCCTCTGTACGATGAGTGAGGATGGAGGGTAGAAGATGAACCTTCCTCAGCTTTCGCAGAAAGTAGATGTGAGGTGGAGGCAGGACTCCAGAAATGTAAACACAAGGTCCAATGCGTTTGCCCCTCTCAAGGCAAAATCCATATACTGATGGAATTTAGGTAGCCCTAACTTGAGGTTCACCTGGTTGAATTCTCCAGCAATAATAATCAGTCCATCAGGGTGTGCAATCTGCAGTTTGCTTCCTTGGCATTAGTGCTGGGGTGGGAGGGGGGTAAAAATGAGGTGTACACTCCAACTATAGTCCTTTTCACATTTCCCAATGATCCCAGGAATCGAATCCCAATCAGCCTTTAAAGTGGCAAGTGTGCAAGCAAAATCTGCTCAACGCCGGTGGTAGATGATGTCATCTCACGCTGGGGATTGCTGGCCTTGACCCCTAGTACAATCCCCGGCATCTGCAGATGCTGGCATTGAGATCAGGCAAGTGTGAAGTGGGCAGGCACTTCCGATTAAAGGTAGAACAGACCAAATGCCAGGGATGAACCCTTGCACGTGTGAAAGCGTTCAGTGTCCCAGTTAGGAGTGGTCTAATGTGAAAGCCCAAATCCCCTTTCCTATCCCGGGACACTGAATGGCCGATTTACTGCGATGCAAGTGTGAAAGGGGCTTATGAGAACCCTGGTAAATTCCAATGGTAGATAAAATGGTCTAAATTCATAAATTCCACCATGCTGAGCAGTTCAGTTCAGAATACATCTTGAAGACTAACAACAAATACCACCCGAGATGCCATACACAGTTAACATGCACATTATTACACAATTTTCACATCATTTTGATACTTTAGAAATTGGATACACAATCTTTCAATATCTGACATTGACAGCTATAGTAATATATGTGTATGAATCAAAGCCCCTTTTCCCTGCTGTCATTATGGGCTGGGATCAGAGAGGAAAATCCAGTCAAGCATTTGAGTAGAAAAACATTAACATTTCCCTCCTGAAACACCGTTCTTTCAGTGATCAATAAGATGTTAGCTCTTCCGACAAGAACCCATAAACTATGTATTGATAGAAGTAAGCAACATATTACTGCACTGCAACGATTCACTGCTACGCAGTAGGTTTTTTTCTTGTTTTCTACGTGTGCTGTCATTGAATCTGTTCTCAGCAACAACAAAATTTAAACAAATTGGACACTTTCAAGTTCAGAGAGAGGCTCCTTTATTTGCCTGCTTTGGCATTTAAAAATATACTTCATCTTCTAAATCTCTACTTCCATCTCACTCATTTTCAAATCTGGAGGAAGTTGCATTTATTTGGCTCCTTTGTGGATTAAAAAATATATTTCATCTTCTAAATCTATCGACTTCCTTCTAGCTCACTTCCTCTGCATGTTCTTCACTTCCTCTGCATGTTCTTCACTTCCTCTGCATGTTCCTTTGACCCTATTGTGATTCTTTGTATCTTTCTCCTCGTGTGACTTTATTCAATCATAAGTTGCTTTTTTTTATTCCAATCCATTTTCAATTGTTTTTTTTTTCTTTCTTCTGACTTGTGTGTTTCACTTATTTACTTACAATGCTTTATCATATTCCTCATTGTTTCTCTCATCATTTCTCTTTTGCAAATTTTTCAGGGTTCTTTGGAACCATTATCCCCTTAAATTTAGCTGTGATCTGAAGGTTTGAGTCAGGTGACCATCACATTTGAATACACAGTAACGGTCTTGTTGGAATCAACCTACCACCCTTGTACTGTGGATGCATGTCTTCTTAAAATGCAATGAAATACAGTAGAATGGAATGATATTCTCATTTGTGGGCATTGCATCAACTCAGACAGTTGTACAACAGTAAGTGGAAGCAGGAACGTGTAAATTCTGATCCATGGCAACTTAAATCAGCAGTGGTAGGAAGTTAAGAGGTCCAATCACATTTTAGTTAGAATAATGCAAATTTACTGCTTCAATCCGCTGTAATTTAAGTAATGAAGCTGACATCATGTAGTGGTAAAAGGAACTGGAGACTAACTTGCAAAAGTGACCATATACAGTATTATCAAGGATAAATTGCTTATTTTGGTGAAATATTTCATCAAACATGTTTTCTTATAAACTAAATTAATTCCAATAGACCCAAAAGCATGAAAGCAGAGACAATCAATGTTATTATGTATTCAGCATGCTTTCTCTCTGTGAAATACCGTGGAATATTTTACATAAAATCTAAGTACAAGTTGATATTGAAAACTATGAGATGGTTGGCATAACAGTTAGTAAAACGCCTTTACAATCCCAGCAATCGGGACCCGGATTCGAATCCCACGCTGTCCGCAAGGAGTTTGCACGTTCTCCCTGTGTCTGTGTGGGTTTTCTCTGGGGGCTCTGGTTTCCTCCCACAGTTCAAAACATTGCGGGGGGGGGGGTGTAGGTTAATGGGGTGTAAATTGGCCAGCAAGGACTCGTGGGCTGAAAGGTCTGTTACCGTGCTGTATATCTAAATTTAAAAACAAAATTATTATCGACCAAGTAGTGGCCTAAATTTCAATAGGAAATTTTAAGTAAATACCAGTCTTAAAATTTTTCAGCAATTCCAGATTTTTTGCTCAAGCGAATACAAAAACACAGAAATACCAAAGTTGCAGTTAGTGGTTAGAACTGACTGCCCAACAGTCCTTGATATTGTCATCTTGGAGGTTAACCTGCATTTCCTACTTGGATTCTGGACTTAACACCCTGCTCCAGTGAATTGAAAGCATCACCATTTTTCCTCACCTTTGTTTAAATAGAAAGAAATTGTCTCACATAGGTTTATAATGCATTTTTCCTTATTTTTCTATAAAAATGCAAATATTTTTCAGAAAATTTCTTATGAAAATTAATGCAAAATTCAGGGATTTTTTTTGTGTCCCAAATTATTTAGAATCATATTTTTATAACTTATTTTAATCTGTTTTGAGAGTTTTTTTTTAAACTTCCTGAAATTTTCCAATGATCATGTTTCTGAATGTCCCTTTTTCTGTTCTGGTTAGGTTGTGACATCTGGCTTAGCTGGCTGACAATGTTTTTTCTCCTCTTTGTCACTGGGCATTATTTCCACCATCCTATGATTTCTCCTTTTGGCTCATGCAGTGCCTTATCGCCAAGTACCCCTTTTACACAGCCATTAAAAGACTGGAATTAACCGCCTTTTAACTGCTTCACTTACCTGTATGAACACAACAAATGCGGGATGGGGGGGGGGCATTTTCATCCCATGCATTACCCGCCAAGGTAGGTAGTATCAGAGCCAATGTGTTTCGCATTGGCTCCTATCTAAAAGGCAGACTGACCTGGCTTTTCTTGGTCCACTTTGAACAACCCGAACTGGCTTTAAAGACAGGTCGTTCCCATGCCAATTATGTGGGATTGCTGTGTAAAAAGGGTAAAGAAATCCTGTGGGAAGATCACTTGAGGTAAGTATAGTTCAGAGGTCAAAGGCTCACCATTAACCCCAAATTCTGGGCCATGATAAAGAATTACCTTAAAATTAATAACAATGTGAATAACAGAGGTAAAGATGGAATAAACCATCGTACTCAAGAAAGCAACAGCCATGAAAGCTCCAGTGAATGATTAGAAAAATAATAGGAGGGGGTGATGTCATTAAACTCTGTTTATTTTGCTGAATGCAATATTAAGGTTGTTTTGCCTCTATCTGTTTAGACAGAAACTTGAAATTGACAGTTAAAGTGACCCAAGAGACTTGCTTATTTGAGGTGTCACAGTGATCCCATAGGTGGAAATATGAACCTGCTCTAAAAGACAGAAGTTTATTGACATCTGATTGTATAAGTACAACCCAATGAAACAGCATCCTCTAGATCTCGGTGTAAAACACACAGACATACAATGAGACATAACACACATACAAACAAAACATATGCAGGACAAGTATTTCATCTACACAAATAAATAAATAGATGTTGTTTCATGAATACGAGAGTCTCAGATGGCTCGTGTGAGCAGTTCCTTTGGTCCTTCAGCATTCTCACTGCCTGTGGGAAGAAGGGGTTCTTCAGCCTGGTGATGCAGGCTCTCCCACTCCTGTATCTCATTCCCAATGGGAGCAGCTTATAGATGTTGTGTATCGGGTGGAAGGGTCCTCAATGATTTTGCACATCCTCTTCAGACAACGATCCCAGTAGATTACATCGATTATCAGTTCCAAACACATGATCATCTACCCCATTCCCAATATGCAAGCTGCAGATCCAATTCTTCACCTCCAGCTGACTCCACATTGTCCAAATAAAGATCCCAACTGTTGTTCTGACGTCTACTGCATCCATCTCAACTCTCAATGCCCTGTTAAACCCTTTCATTCTGGGGCCTGGGTCCACACCCATTACTTATCCGTTTCCCTTTGTTCTTTCTGTCACGATCTTAAAAATGTGAAACCTACTCTGGCTCAAAATAATATTTACCCTTTACTTCCTATAGGTGCTGCTTGGTCTCCTGATTTTCTCCAGCGCCTTTTTGCATTGCATCAGTAGTGAAAAACCTTGCCCGTCATGCACTGAAGAATTTTGTGGCAGCAACCACAAAATTAAAATATTCATTAGACTGCCACATGTCTCCCATTTAATGCACCGTTACTGGTGCATCACAGGGTTTAGGCCACAATCTTTTGAACTTCTTGCCTGTACATCCTTCAGTATATCTGGAATTTGCAAATTCAATCTATGTACCATGCTGTGTACAAGAGACTCTCCAGTGCCTGCATTAGCCTCATTAGCCACCTCAGAGCCCACAAAATCAGAGGGGACTCAAATCATTCTCAATCCCAAGGGGTTATCTAAGAAGTAGCAGTACAAGAAATTCACAGGAAGAATGCAGCAAAATGATACAATTTCATCTCTGACTTCTTATAAAATAAAACATATTATATTGATTTTAAACAATGGATAACTGCAAACATTGTGGATTGTTATATCGGCCATATAGGTACCTGTGGAATGAGTGATCATCCATTGTTAACTCTCCACAAGGCACCCTCCTTTTAATTTGTATGTTTCTCTTTGAGAGAACAGGCTTGGTTTCTATTTACAATTTCTTCTTGCATTAAAGAGTGAACAAATTAAACTAATAACACTGTGAGGATGTGTTGCATAATTATTTGGAGATTTCTCATGGTTCACCTGGTCTTCACAGTTCATCAAGATAAAACGATTTACTGCCATGTTAAACCTCCACTGGAATTTGGAGATCAGTATTAAAGCTGCTGAAAGTAGCCTGTAATTTTCCAGATGGCAGTAAGCTGCTACAAAAATTACGAACAGTTCAAATTCCATTTCCTTTATTATAATTTAAATATCACAGGACAATAGTGCTTTAGTTCAAATCATGCAATTTGACAGCCGAAATCTGTAATCTGGCACTAAATACCATGACTTCTAACATCAGCCAATAAAAACATTTCAGAGTTTAGATGATGTTAATAAACCAGACAGGCTTTGCTGCCCAGTTTACCTTTTTTTGACCCTTTAATGCACGGCTGCCTCGTGACACATTCCAAGCTTGGCTACATATCGTACATAGGTTTGAAATCTTTCAACCATGGTGTAAATCGATAGCGACCAAAATTAACGTAGGAAAATATGCAAAGATCAAAGCAGCAAAATGCCGCTGTACGGTATCCATTGATTTAGTGCCAAAGGGGTGCTGTTGATTAAAATTGAGCTTGTAGGGTTCCCATGTTACCACAACATTTGAAAGGACATGGGCAAATGTACCATTCTCGCTTACCGGGAGGGAGTGGTATTTGTGGGTCAATACCTAACCAAATATTAGATCCAATAATGACGTGTTGCCTCGTGAGCACAACCTTCGATCCTGTGTGCAAACCATTCACTGGAGGACAAGGTGCATTTTGTGCTGTCAGTGTCAACTTAGCAATTTCGACCACTAACATCACCACATGGTCTGCGTGAGGAACTCAGGGGGTTGGGTGGCATCAGTGAGAGAAAGGAAAATTGCCATTGTTGCAGGGCAGAACCCTTCACTGGTCTAGCAGCATCTGCAGTTTCTCATGCCACTCAAGCATTGACATGTTTGAGCAACAACCCCAATGCATGAAACATACTGTGGAGAATTGTGTTCAAGCCCTACCAGACCATGAGGAGAAGGAAGTGGAAGGGAAGAAACGACATAGAGAACCAGTTTTAGTTCGAGCCAGAAAGACCATCACAGTGTACCAAATAACCGTGGAAGTCTCAGCATTTATTGCAGTGTAAGCTGAAACTGCCCAACATTCTGCAGACTCGATCACAAATACAATCCTGGTCTCAATTCTCCAGTAGCTCTCACCTGAACTAACCTCCATTGTTGATCATCAGATGTTCAATTAACTACAATAACAAATTAATCCTGACACAACTTAACAATTGTGCATTAAATTATGGCAAATACAAAACAAAAATTAATCCCCTCTGTGCCTGCCCTCTCCAGGTTTTTCACTGCCCTGCCTCCTGCTCAGTGTAATGGCTGCAGGAAGCTGTTGTAATACTGTTGGCTAAAGATGCATTTGGATGAGAGCTTTGAGCAGTTATAGGTGGAAGGACCCAATTTTTCACCACACCCCATGGCCACAGCCTTAGCTGTTCAGCATGTAGGGGCTCTAAATAAATGGCAATGGTGGCACCTGTGTAGCCACTGCCACCCCGCCAGGTGTTGCAGGGCAATCAGCTGAACTGCCACAACACCCCGCAAGCCACTTTGAGCATGGATGCAACTGTCTGAACTTGCATGTCAGAAGATGAAGGTTAGCACCATGCTGCTACAGCGCCAATGATCGGGATCAGAGTTTGAATCCCGCGCTGTCTATAAGGAGTTTGCTCGTTCTCCCCGTGTCTTTGTGGGTTTTCCCTGGGGACTCTGGTCTCCCTCCACCATTTGAAATGTACAGTGGGTGTCGGTTAATTGAGTGCAAATTGGGTGGCATGGGCTTTGTGGGTCAAAATGGCTTGTTACCATGCTGTATATCTGCATTTAAATTTAAAGTCTCCACAAACAGGTCCTGCTTGCATGGCTTTCACCATCAGATGCTGCCTGAGAATCAGACCCACTGGTCTTGGACTGGAGGTGAAAGGAAGGGCTGAAGAGGAGGCACAGAGCCCTGCACAAGTTTGCAACGGGTCTCACCTTTAGACCCTGACATTGCCTGGCAGACCTCCCAATCACCAAACAATCCAACATACACACCTATCTCATCAGCTACCTTATCAAAACCCTAACCTGAGGCATCTGCACTAGAACTCAGCATAGACTTGACTACACTTTTAATGGATGAAGTAATATTTCAGGATCTGAACATCAATGGCAAAACCAACATATGTTATTCATTCCTAATCAGCCTTGAGAAGGTAGTGGAGAGCCTCTTTCTTTAACCACTGCAATTCTTCTGTTGATGGGACTCGTGCTGTGCCTTTGGGTAGAGAGTTACATGAATTAGACACTAAATGAAGGATTGATTATCTATTTCCAAGTTAGGCTGTATTCTGAGGGAAGGATGCAGATGTTAATGTTCCCACCTGAAGAGCTTATCCGGGTAAATCAGAGGAAATTGTGGAATGAAGGGTAGTGTTGCAGTTTGAGATTTGTTATCAAAATACCCCAGGAGGTCACACTGCAGTCACTGTGCCTCAGCAGTGGAGATGAATGCTCTAGGTGGTTGATTGGGATTTCACTGCTTATCCTGGACAACTGGGAAAGTGTTGAGTACTCCATCAAACTCCTGTCATGTCACTTGTAGCTGGTGTCAGGCAAGACATTTGTGACATTTCACCTGCCCTTATTGCAAGTCATGAATGTAAGGTGATTCACCATGGTCATCTTGTCTCCTGTTAATCTCCATCTTGCATCATGTTTGTACCCAAGCTGATGGTGGCAAGCACCAGCTTGAGTGTCAATGTACCTTCCACTCAACTCTCTCATTGTTCAAATACTAGCTGGTCAGCTTGTTGTTTGGGCTGATTTTAAACAGAAAACTAGGATTGCTTTGTAAGAGAGAGAAAGTGGCATTACCTGCACCACACACACACACACACACCTATAAATCAGGTGTGGTTGTGGTCTAATATGTGAGTTGAAGGATTAGTTATGGATGAATTAACATCTTGAATCATCTCAACCATGCCACTGATCATAGACTCTTTCATGACTATTGCAGAAGTGCAGAGAACTGCCATCACTGATTGGAAGGTAATGAACCCTCATGAGTCCTTTGTATTATAGCATTAAAGCCTTCTTCTGAAAGGGACAATCCCAGAATATCTTTGGGCATTGTCGCTGTCAAGGTGAAAGAAGTGTCACCATGTACAAATTGTGTGATTTTTCATGCAAGGGGAGGGGAGGGGGAGGTCATGAATAGAGTCATTGGGCACCATCTTTTTTATTGGGCGCACAGTGCAAGTGGATGTGAACAGTACGAGAGGCCATAGTTGTTACACAGTGTCTGTAGATTTATTCGTGGACTTTGACGAGTGAACCTTTTGCATCATCTCCTGCACAGGCCACTCCCCTTTCAACAGCCCCCTAGGGAGACTCAAGTCCCTTGTGATTGAAGAACCTCTCCCAGGTCTCCAGACCCGAGTGAAGAAATTGTGGAATGTACCTTTCTCCCACAAATGTGCCATCTTTTGTAATGAACTACAAATACTCACTGGAGTAAATTCCATCGCACCCCCCCCCCCCAACCCGCAGCCACAATGGACATCCTCTTTAAGCGGTGATTGGCTTTAACAGATCAACTGGTGCTCGTCATTCAACAACTTGGAGCTCTTGGTGATAAGATCATCACCAGCACGGTAAGAACTTGCAGGCCATTGGAATCGTGATAATGAATTGCGCGCTTCTTCTATGTCAGGTGGAATGGACGTTGATTAGTCAGACATCAGGATCTCAGGATACATTTTCCAGCCCATCCTGAGACCTGAATGGAGATGAATAGTTTAAAAGAGAGAAACACGATAGGGCTGCAGACACTGTGATTGTAGTAAAAACACTGAAATGCTGGAGGAACCCAGCTGGTCTCTTCAGCATCTACAGGAGGCGAAGATTTAAACTCAGTAATCTGACTGAAAGGCAAGTAATTGTTTTTCAGGATATCTAAAATGCATTGATCTATAAACTATATGAGCATCTCAATAATTTTAAAAGACTAGCAAATTTAGCACAGAAAATTAAAATTGATGGGGTGAATGACAGGAGCTTGAATAATCATTGGTAATTACCAAGTTTAAAAGAAATTGTTTAAACTTAATACTTGTTAAGGGAACACTACAAATTATCAGCTACACCATCTACAAGTCGTAATGTTAGGAATTTGATGGTATACTCCCCACTTGCCTCGAAGAATGCACCAGATCATTTCTCCTTACCTGTGGCATTCGAAGAAATGTACAGTTTTTATAGAGAGGGTAACCTAAACTATCCAGTGCAAAGCAATCGGAAGTCACCTCACCTGCCTAATCTTATTCTAATATAATATACAATAATATAATAATAGATATATAAATATTATCTAATATAAATAATTTAAAATATAAATATAAAACTATAAGGCATCAGGCACACTTGATGCATTCCCCAAACCCAGCACTCACACTCCCACCCTACCCCATAGTCGCCTGCTGCATAAAGCTCACCATATGGACCAACACTCTTTTCTCCCCGGGCTTTTGGGCCGCAGGCAATGTAAGAAGACCAGTTCCGAGGGGTCTGATCCAGGTTGTGAGCCATGGGAGATGCTGGAGAACCAGTTAAGAGGCATATCCCATTAGAGGGTGCAGGCTATTGTGGCATACACCCAGGAGAGACCACTATGCTTCCTCCATTGTAATTGTAACTGGTGGGGGGGGGGTTGGGGGTTGGCAGATATTATTTGTGTCACCCTCACATCAATCAGGAGTTATGGTTTTAGACTGCAGGCATGTAATGGCATTTAATGCTTCTAACTATGGCTGTTTGCTGCTCCAAGATTCCAAAATCTACAATCACGTTACAAGACACTTCATGGGATGTCTACCCCGAAGAAGTTCTCCTCTCTTCCAAGAGAATTCTGTGTGAGTCTTTCTTACTGCTCGCAATGGGCAATACTTGGTGCTCTCAAGCTCCACCACCATGTGCTCACACAGACTTGCTTTCACAGCCACTTGTCCTTCTAGAATTATATTATTTATAGTTTTATATTTATATTTTAAATTATATTATTTATATTAGATAATATTTATATATCTATTATTATTATATTACTGCATATTATGTTAGAATAAGATTGATATAAATAACTACCACCGTAATCACATGTTTGACTCTGATCCAGATGTGGGTAGCCCCCATGTAGGAGTACAAGTGTGTGAAGAAGAACCAGGAGGGTAAATATTGAGTCAAGTGTGTTCAATCACATACAACAGTGCCTGAGTGAACTCATGTTGAATTGTTGAGTCAACTGAGTCTGACAAATAGGTCAAGGATGGATTTGCCTTGTAACTGGAATGAGCTTGTATGCAATCTGAAGAAATATTCCAGATATTGAAAAAGAGATGATGCATCTTAACTTGGAAGCTGCAATGAGGCCAAAAACAAACCTAGATGAAAAATGTAAAACCAAATCCTCATCCAAAGCTGGAAATAATAGACACAAGTTTGGTCGCTTTAACTAACAGAGCAATAATATTGTCAATGGGAAAGATTCACCCTAACACAGAAGTTGATGTGCTTCTGAACTTAGGTTAAGGGAAATTGTCAGAACAGATGGAAATTAATTTGCCTTGCAACATCTTTCCTGAAATTAACTGATGTCAGCACAGCACCAGGTCCTGCAAATCATCGACACCAGCTTCTACATTCTGTCCTCTGGTAAGAATCAGACTTACTAACATCATACGCTGCAAGAGGCAAGAGCTCTGTTCCAAGCATCTTAAGCTACAATGGTGTAAATTCAATGTGTTGATTTGGCTTGGAAAATGTCTTTCTGCAGTGGGTTAAGGTCACATCCAGTCTTCAGTTCCCCCACTCGCTAGTGAAGGATCAGGGCTTGGTGACTCATGGGACTACAGAGCATAAATGGAACTGGATTAATAGACTGGGTGAGTTAAATTTTAATAAGGTGGTTAGAATTTAATGAGAGAGAATGGGAGTTAGCATATATGAAGAAAAGAGCAACACACAGATTTTTTTCATGTTCGTATTTATTTTGAGTGTCGTTAACACCATATTTACAGAAGGCAAGCTGAAGAAATATTTTGCTTTTGGGAGAAAAGCCATCTTGTTTGGTGTCACAAATTAAGATTCTTTTAAAACTAAGTCTTTAGTATTAAATTTCCACAAAAATGAGGTTTTCATGACGTCATTAGCTGACAACAATAAATATATGAAATTAATCTTATATGGCATCAATTGGTCTAATTTGTTGAAGGCAAACAGTTTCTTCAACTGGGCTCCCTTGAATCTGCCTGCAGACTCACTAAAGCAAGAGGATTTTTTTTAAACAAAGGATCTGCTTAAGCAGTTAGATGAGGCAAGTAGATAATTCACCTACCCATGTTATGAGCTCAGAGGACCCCAAAGCCCAGCAGCAATAGATACTCACCAAGACAAATGGTTACTTAAACAAAACATGTTTTTAATTATCTTTAAACATGAAAAAAGAATCACACTTTAACTTGTCACTATTGACTTAACTAACCTAACTTAACCCCCTTCTAATTCTAAGTGTACGTGTATGTAATGTGTGTGTAAGTTCTGAAAAGTTCTTTGATTCAAATCTAATCTCACTTCTCATTCCTCCACGTTCATTGGTTGCAGGCAATTTTTATACTGTGCACAAAATTTAACATTAATAAAGTTCACCAGCCATTGGTGCTGGAAAGGTAAATGGTTACCACTCAGGAATGTTCTTGTCAGTTTTCAGAGAGAGATTTGTCGTTCACTGGACACCCAAACTGATTCCTTTTTAATTAGTCACTTCAGTGTCTTGCCGAAGAAACTTTCCACCTCAGGGTTGTCCAGATGATAACCTCTTTCTTTCAGGTCACCACAGAGTTCCTTTTTGTTTCTCTTATTTCAAGTGAAACATTAAACAGCCAGTCCTCTCCTCTTGTATGAACCACATAGGCTTTGACCAGGCTGAACTAAGCACTCATAACCCATCTTCAAAATGGGGTTTTCCACAAACTTGCCAGCTTGTCCTGTTCCAGTCCCAGCTGCTGCTGCTGTCTGTAAAACTGTAGAACTGATCTCTGTCTCTCTCTCTCTCCCATAGAGAAAAGCCTGTTTGACTCTCTCTCCTTGCAAACCTCCATGACCCTCTTAGAACAGCAAGTTCCTCTCCAGACAGTCTACGGCCCCAACAAGTTCTTTCATATGTTGCCTTTTGTAAACAACAATCCATTAGTGGTCTCTTGAGCACTCTCCAAAGCTTTTACAAAGGCTCTAGGGTCAACATGTTTAGCATGAGCAGAGCGCCAGTATTTTAAATAAAATCTTTTTTAAAGTGTTTGAATGTTACCTACACTTAAAAAAAACCATCCCCAATTTACCTCCCAAAAACATATCTATATACAAAACAAACACAATAATCTGTCACACCCATCACTCTAACAGATCAATCATTATCCCTGCCAATAATGAATGCACCTGGACACCGTGTCATTTCTGTTTTCTCACTGTCTCCTTGAGCTTCATTTTACAGTGGATGCAGTGTTTTTTGACAGCTAGTGTCAATATGGAAAATCAATTGTTCTTTTGAAGCATTTTTTTTAAATATTTTCTCAGGACAGGTAAACGAACCTTAAAATAATTGAAAATTTTGACAGGCAGTTACTTCACAATTTTTGTCAAAATACAAATTTCAAGCTTTATAAGTCAGAGTTTAGAAACTTTTTCATTCATGTACACCACACATGTCAAACTCTGGCCCGCTGGCCAAGATCATTTCAAAAATGTATTAGAGGTGGCCCGCCCTGCAACAAGAGCTGATGCTATTTTTTGGTAATGTCACCCCCACCATCCTCCCCCTTCATTGCACATCCTTCCCCATTGTAACACGAGAAATTGTAACACGAGAAGTCTGTCGATGTCATCAGCCGGCAAGCCAGTTGGAAGGCTCCCCGCACAACCAGTCACTTCTCCCACCTGTCGAGCGGTGCGGCGGATTGGCGAGCGCCTGTGATTTCCTGTCGGCGCGACGGGCATGGCAGGCTGCGCATGGCCCCCAGGCAGCGCGAGCCCCGCGTGACTGGCACCGGACGGCCCTTCCACAGCGCGAGCGCACTTCTCCCGGTCGCCACGGCCTTCAGCGCTTGCACCCGCGCGGACCCCAGGGACGGCTGGTTCGGCCCTGCACGTGAAGAGAGAGATGGTGGCTGTCCGCAAAGGCTGATCGGCAGCGCGCTGGGCCTGAGTGGGTGGGTAAGTAGGGGTGGGCAGAGGGTGTAGGTGAGGAGTAATGGGCAGGGGAAGTTATGGTGGTGCGAGGGGCAGTTAGAGGGAGGGATGAGTAGAAGGAGGGGTGGATGGGGAAGAGGTAAAAGGGGAGGGGCAAGGTGAGTAGGGGAGGGGTGATTAGAGGGTGAGAGATGGGTAGAGGGAGGAACAGGTTGAGGGGAGAGGCAGTAGAGGGGCGTGTATAGGATGGGGTGGGTAGAGGCAGAGCGAGTGGAGTGAGGGGTGAGTAGAGGTTGGGTAAAGGACTGGTCAGGTAGAGGGATGGTGGGTCGAGGGTGAATAGAGACCTAGAGCCTGAGGAGTGAGCAGGAAATGCTGAGTCCTGATGCAGGCCAAAATGGACACAGCCTGTGAATGCTGACTACATCTCCACAGGGACCAAATATGTTTCCCTCAGGTCAAGCAAAGGGTGAACTTGAGCTACCTACTCCTGACCTGTAACATTATCCTCCTAAAGTTATATCCTAAAGTTTAACATTACATATGTTGAAAGAAGAGAAAACATGCAGATGTTGTTGAAAATTTTCAATAAATATTTAGTTCGGCCCTCGACTTAGTCCAAGTTTTTAATTTTGGCCCTCCGTGAATTTGAGTTTGACACCCCTGATGTACACCCTCCCTCTACCCACATCATTCTTCAGCAAGGAAACAGCCACATTCCCTGAAGTGCTAACTTGGCCTGGTTCTTTTCACCTGTTTTTCCCCTCTGGTTTGACTTGCATTGATATCTATTTCCTGAGGTAGTGGCAATCTTCAAACATAGGATTCTGCTCATTTCCGAGTCTGCTGAGTCAAAAATGAAGGCTCTTCTACCAAGGCAACAACAAACTCATTTGCATTTTATCAGGTCCATACAGTGAGAGGGAATGAAATACTATGATAGATAACCCTCTCTAGCCCAACGATATTGCAGCCATTTTTTCTTGCTCTAACAGCTTCTCCGTATAACATAGCTAACTCAACCTAGACCATGAATTCAACAGAAAGTTTTCCTGGTTGTTAAATTTAAACATACAGCATAGTAACAGGCCATTTCGGCCCACAAGTCCATGCCACCCAATTAAACCTACACCGCAGGTTCATTTCGAATGGTGGGAGGAAAATGGAGCCCCTAGGAAAAATCCACACAGACACAGGGAGAACATACAAACTCCTTATAGACAGCGTTGGATTCAAATCCCGGATCCGATCACTGGCGCCTTAAAGGTGTGGCGCTAACCACTACGCCAATCGTGCTGCCCTTATATTGTTATGGTGAGGTTATGAACCATCCAGGAGCTAATTTTATTTCATTGGCTTCAAATAGGATTGTGGATAGTCTATAAATTCAGCATGTGAGAGTGCCTTGGGAACCATAATGCTTCTCGTCTGAAATATTAATTTTGCCTTTAATTCTCAGTTGCCCTCAAAAGTACTAACTCATGCAAAACCATGGTTCTACAAGAGCTAACACCATCCACTACCTCACCCAGGTGGCATTTCTTCAAATTATTTTATATAGCATGCAAGCACCAAACATGGGTCACATGGGACGACGAGTCAGGAAGGGCAATCCCATCGATCATCACTAAGCATCACTTAGTGAACGTGCATTCATGAAGTTAGATAGTTGACAGGTTGTTCCACTATGAATTCCACTTTCGATTCAAACAATTCCTTAAACATCATTGCCTGGGTGCAAAATGTTGACTCCCAAGATATTTTTCCAAAGTTAGATAGTTTTTGAAGCCATGAACTCAAAACATACTCATCATGGCGGGTAGAGCTGACAGGCTTCTTTTGATCCAGGTCCATTTATGTGAAGAAAGGAAATTCCCAGAAACTGTTTTGTTTTCATATCTGCCTACTGTAATACTCACTCGCATTACACAAAAATGACTGCTTTCCATTTTTTGCATTAACAACAGCAATGTTTAAAGAATATTTGGAACCAAACATTTTCCCTCAATATTTGTATAGTCACTGGTGGTAGTACAAAGTGTTTTAAAGTATGCTTTGCAGGAGTGTGTGGGAGAAGGTTGTGATGCTGTTCTATTGATGCATATATTCTGGTGCATCCCAATCATTAAGTCATGTCGGACTGTTTATCTATTCAAAGCAGAACTATAAAACAAAAAAAATTGGCAGGGGAGCATGTTATGACATCCTTGTTATAGATACAAATCAATATTTTTGTCAAACTTCTTCCTGTGTAATAAGTGCATTTTCTATAAGTTAACTGTCCCCAGTTTGTGAAAAGTTAATGTTGCTGACATATGTGAATTATTCTGAACTACATAATTTAGTAAGGGGGGGGGGGGGGGGAAGCTTTTATAAACACTAAAGTATGCAAAAAGTGAAGGCCTATGGCTGTGGATTACATCTGAAAACAGCTTTCATAACCTATAATCTCCTACTGCCACAAAAGAAGTGGAACAAAGCACAAAGCCATAGAAACCAATCAGCAAATGTGAGAAAAGTGCCCGGGAACAGAAAAACAATAATGGAGGGGTTGTGAAAGGTGCTTGGTGTCAGTGTACAACTTCCTTACGTCTGCCCAGCTGGTTACCAGTGAGAAGCACTGCACAAATCTGCACAGATGCAAATCTCAGTGCAGGCCACCCTTTGTGCTTGCTGGGGAATTCCAATCACTACTGCTATTCCTACAGTGTGCCAAAAAAAACATACACGAAAAGCTTTGCTTGCCTTAAATCACTTTCAAAATTGTCTCCCATGGGCTTTCCCTTTACCTTGTTCCGTAGTCAATTATGCATGGACTCTTCGTCTCATTTTTTAATATATACATACATATTATAACACAGCAATATCCATGTGTTTCTTCTATATTTTCCATGCCGTAAACAGCTATATGGTTATGATTTCAGCATCTATTAGCAGTGCTCGTAAATTGAGTGTAAATGAACTGGGTGCCGGCAGGGGCAATATACTGGGAGCCAATCTGTTGCCAATGCACTGCATGCCAACACTGCAGATAAACTGAATGCCAACTTTGCCAGTGGAAATGTTAGAAATGCCAATAATTTGAATACTAGCAATGTCAGCGTGAAGTCACAGCTGTGCCAATATGAACCATGCCAAATCAGTGACTGCCAATGGTCCCGATGTGGTGAATGCCAGCTTTGCCGATATTAGGACATAAGCAAAGCTTATGGATTGAAGTAGCCAAAAATGCCATTGACTGTATCGTCTCCCACTGCCTACAAGTTAAACGAAAAGCATGAATTGAGCTTTCAAGCATTTGCTGATAAAATAAAGCAGGAAAGTCTGCAGACCCCATGGTGGAAATAAAAACATAATGCTGGAGAAACTCAGCAGGTCAAACAGTGTCCTTTATATAGCAAAAGTAAAGATACTTAACAAAAGATTCAGGATTGAACCCTTCATCAAGCCCAAAACGCTGATTAAACATCTTATCTTTGCTATATAAAGGACAATACACTGTTTGACCTGCTGAGTTTCTCCAGCATTGTGTTTTACTGAAAACAAATAAATTTGTTCCTGAACAATGCTTTAATAACGCAGCAAAACAGTTAGATGGCCTGGTGATCAAGATGTTTTGGATGGGGCATAGAATGTACAAATTTTACAAAATGCTCGTTGGACCAGACCTGCTGAATTGTATGCAATTCTCATCGCCACACTACAGGAAGGATACGGCTGTGCTGGTGAGAGTGCAGAGGTGATATATCAGGATGTTTCTAAAGACTTTAATTACGGAGAGATTTTGCTTTCCTGGAATGAAGGAGGCTCAGGTATATAAAATTATAAAGAGCATAGATATATAGTTGATCTTTTTTTTTCATGGTAGGGATATCAAAAACAAGAGGATATACCATATATTTTGGCATACAAGTTGATCCCCATTTTCAGCCTCATTTTAAGGGTTTTATGGTTTATCTGGCATACAAGTCTGTCCCAATTTTCTAGATGCTGGAGTTGGCCCGTTAACTGGTGTATAAGATGACCCCCAAAGTCCATGGGGATTGATCTGCTGGGCATTGGCTGGAGGTGATTGCTATCATATATAACCATATAACGGAGTGTCTATCGACACAATGCAACTCGAGATGAAAGTATGAAGTGAGTTTTAAGTTGAAAGTGATAGAAATGGGCAAGAAAATCAACAGCTGCGCTGTTGAAAGAAAATTTGTTGTGTACATGAGAAGTTGGTAAGAGACTGGAGGAAAAAAGAAAAGACTTTAAGAAAAATACCAAAAAGGCAATGTTCATTGAGAAAAGAAATAATTCATTGGCCAGAGTTGGAAAATCACGTTCCAGAATGGGTGCTTGAACCCATTGCTACATAGTCACCAGAAATAAAATAAGAACATTTGCACTGCAGTGGGTCAAGTCACACCCAGGCCTCAGCGATGATTTTGAGGCTACAGTGGACAGGTGCAATCGTTTCATGCACAGGAAAAATCTGGTATTATGCCAAAAATCAAAAACTGCATAGAAACTACCAAAAGAACTTGACCATGAAGTTGTAAGTTTTCACCTGTTTATTATACGTTACTGGCAGAAACACCAGTTTGCACTGGCAAATATCAGAAACATGGACAAAACCCCCATTAATTGACATGACATGAATAGTGGAATGGAAAGGCGTCAAAACTGTGCAAACCAGAAGTACAGGCCACGAAAAGACCAGGTGTTACCGAGGTGTCATCGTGTACGGCCAACAGGAAGAAGTTAAGACCCATAACTTCAAATGCAAAATTAAACCTATAATAAAATTCCCTGTGGGTATTTTTGTACATTTTCATGTAAAAGGTTGGATGGATGAAAATGGTGTAAAACTATGAATAGACAATGTGTGGAACAGGCAGTTTGCTCAAAGAACGGAGTTTGCAGATCTGGGATATGTTTCGTAGCCACTTAACTGAGAAGACTAAAAATACATTGGCACAATATAATTACGGTGGTTACGCGGGTGGTTTGACGTCTATATGGCAACCTCTCGATGTCTGCTTGAACAAGCCATTCAAAGACCATGTGCGCGAGGAATAAAATACAAGGATGTTGAGTGCAGAAAAGTTCTTTACAAAGGCGGGGCAATGCATGCTGCATCACTTGATAAGCTGTGTAACTTCGTGCTCAAGGCATGGGACAAAGTTAAAGCAGAGACCATGATAAAAAAAATCGTTCAAAAGGTGCAGTATCTTTTGTGCAATTGATTTGTTATGGGACACTGACGACGAAGCTAAAACCACTTCATAAGGTACAGACTGGGATCCATATGATGACTTGTTTAAACAATGAGAGTATGGAGATGCTTTACTGGCCATCTTTGCCTCAGAAAATGATAGCGAGAATGATTTTGAAGGGTTCTAAACATGTGGTTGTTTTCAATAAAAATATGTCATAGTAGGGTATTTTTTTTGGTTTTTCAAGAGTCAACTTATACACCAAATCTGCTTTTCATGGGTTGACTTATACGCCAAATTGGCACGGATTTGATTTTGAGCTGAATTTAAGTTCTCAAAAGTATACCCGGCATATAAATCAACCCCCTTTCTATAGATTTTTTTGTGTTTCACGATTCAACTTGTATGCCAAAATATACGATAGTTTTAAGGCGAGAGGAAGAACATTAAAGGGGGATTAAAGCACAGAAGGGTACAAATCTAAAATGTGCAAATGGGATTAGTGTCTTTGAGCAGAAAACTCAGTATAGACGTGGTGGGACAGAGGGTCTATTTCTGTGTACAACTTTATGATTCTGGGATTCTAACCTTCAGAGCACTGGTGAGAATTACAAAGACCTACACTTGGTGTCACTAGTTTATGTATCCTCTGCTTCACTGCCTGTGTTTCAATCACCTTGACATTTGCTGTAGTGAAATTATAGCACTGCATTAAACTCAGTGTTGGATTGAGGGAGGGTGTGGGGGGTAGATGGTGTTAATTTGGTGAGAGAGTGCGAACAGGCACTAAATGAGTGTTGTACTAATAAGACACGCCTGTTTGAAAATCTGGATTAAGTACACAATGCTGGTTCTAATTGCTGATTACCATAATTTGAATTTGCCTGGAGGTGCTAAACAGACACCTGCAGGTTTAACACTCTGGCTCTTGTTAGAAATGTTCTGAGAGTAGTAAATGTCAGCTCCACGCAGACACTACCATTGGAGGAGTGGAATGTGCTGTCTATAGTGAGTGACGTCGAATCCACGCTGCTGAAGATCAAACTGTGCTGGGTAGGTCACGTCTCCAGAATGGAGGACCAACGCCTTCCCAAGATTGTGTTATATGGCGAGCTCTCCACTGGCCACCGAGACAGAGGTGCACCAAAGAAGAGGTACAAGGACTGCCTAAAGAAATCTCTTGGTGCCTGCCACATGGACCACCGCCAGTGGGCTGATATCGCCTCAAACCGTGCATCTTGGCGCCTCACAGTTCGGTGGGCAGCAACCTCCTTTGAAGAAGACCGCAGAGCCCACCTCACTGAAAAAAGACAAAGGAGGAAAAACCCATCACCCAACCCCAACCAACCAATTTTCCCTTGCAACCGCTGCAACCGTGTCTGCCTGTCCCACATTGGACTTGTCAGCCACAAACGAGCCTACAGCTGACGTGGACATTACCCCTCCATAAATCTTCGTCCGCGAAGCCAAGCCAAAGTGAGTGACAGGTTAGAGGATGGTTCAGGTCCCAATGGAGAGGGCGGACACTCAGCTTCCCACATATGCTGATGTCCTCCTTCCTGGAGGACCTCCCTCCTGCCCTTCTTTCAGTCAGCAACTGGTGCTTCTCTTCTCTATTACATCGCCTCCCCTTCAGAACCAGACCCAGTGGTACTCCTGGTCAGGGACAAGTGACCAAGTACTCTGTTTTTCTCTCTTCTGATGACATCTACAATGGTGGGATCGTCAAAGTATTTCCAGGATAAGTGCTGAGAGGGTTGGATGGTTAATTGATCAAATGTCCCAGCGAATCTCCCAACATGTTTCCAAAGTCCCCCCCCCCCCCCCCACTTTATTGCAGTCAATTATTTGTTTACATGTATACATTATGCATTACTAATAAGTGGTCATTCTGCCTCATTGACAGAAAAAAGAATCTCAGGGTTGTATGTGATGTCATGTATGTGCTCTGACAATAAACCTGAAGATCTGCTCAAATTCCCAGCAACCAGTTAACTGTTAAATATGATGCAGCCTTACTTTATATGCCATCTCCTGAGTAATAGCCTGTTTAGTACAATCTCGTTCCCCCTGTTAGATGTGAGATAGACCAATCACTTTTCTCTCCATTGAGATTAGTTTTGTCACTAAGCATGAGTAGGGAATTAAAAAAGTCAGCGATTCCCTGACTGCCTCCAGGTAACTAGTCCAAGTGCACACTTCGACTCTATTACTGGGAAGACACTGAATTCAAACTAATTTTGATCATCTTGACTATTTACCAACAGAAGAAGCTGTCAGTAATTGTTGTCTTGCATCTCTCAACATCTCATGAGTTACACTTCACACCATTCAGAAAGCTCCACTAAACTCGGTGATATTTGGGGTTTTTTTATTATCCCTTTGGATGAGTCAGCAATTTTACATGTTGACATCTTATAACCACAGGTTTAAAATGTTGATTAACTTTTGGTTAATGGTTCCATACGGAACATCAAGAGGTAATTTTCTGTTGAACATATGGTAGGGAAATATGACCATCAATACTGCGATAATGGTGCTGTGCACTATCCATTTTAATAAGTTAGTTAAGCTCTCTGAATATTTCCATCTCAGTGCATCGCTTAGTCCCGTGATTCTCAAACTGCCCCCCTAAATTCACATTCCACTTTAAGTAATCCCTATGCCATCAGTGCTCTATGGTTAATAAGGGATTGCTTAAGGTGATCTGTGAATGGAAAGAAAAAGTTTGAAAACCACTGTTTTAATCGTACCTCATTGACTCGTTATGTGCACGGTTTCATCACTCCAAAGGAAATGCACCAATGACTATTTTTCTCAAGCAAAATTAGTTCAGTAACAATTGGGTCTAGAGCAGTGATTCTCAACCTTCCCTTTCCACTCACATCCCACCTTACTAATCGCAGAGCATTGATAGCATCAGGGATTGCTGAAAGCGGCATGTGAGTTTAGGGGGGCAGTTTGAAAACCACTGGTTTAGTCCTTGGGTGTTGATTTCTAATGCAGTCATGTAACTCAACTTATGCGTATTTATTATTGACCAAAAAACATTTTTAGTTCAAAATTCATGCAGGAGATTAACAATAAATAACAAACAGGGCAATGATAATTTAAAACTTATCACCATGCGGCAGAGGTTTTTATCTTATCCACTCCATTCCTCGCAGATAAAGATTGGTTGTTAGATTGTAAAACTTAATCCGTGCATTACTTCAACTTTTATATGTCAAAAACAACCATTTTTGTTACTAAACATGGCACGAGACAAAGATTTTTGCACAAAGGCATTCGTGCTTCCAATCATCCTTTCTAATTCATATTCTATCTTTGTTCATTAATCATTTTTAAAATTAGTGATCCATTCCTTCCACTCTGCCATCTGTACTCAGTGCTGTAACAAACATGACACCTTCCTGCATAATAAAATCTGACAACTATGAAGATGCATTTCCAAATAGCTTTCCATACACAGTGTCTATGCATTTCCATAGCAGATGCTGTTGTTAGAATTTGAAAAAAGGAAGCCATTTCAGCCAAGTTCTTTCTTTGCTTGCATTTCTGTATGAGTGATATAATCATCAAAATGGCCCCTTATTACACACTGAGGTAAATACACAATTCACTGTAAGTACCTCTCATTGTTGGTTTCTTCCCCATAACTTCCACACTGCAAGATTAATTAACCCCTTTGCTTCTTGCCTCGGTTTTTCTTTCATTTATGCTTGTAGAACTACATTCTGACAGATTCAATTCAAAGTTATCAGCAGAAAAGAATGACAGAATACTGACTGTGTCGAGGGGGTTGGGGTGGGGGGGAAGTCAAATGGCTAAGGCCTCCCTGGACTTATTGCCATCATTTAAAAAAGCATTGTTAGGGGGTTGATCATCTCAAGAGACTCCACTATGGGTGGCCTTTTAGCTCTAAGAGTCATCATTAAACATTTTGATTTGAGTTCAATATGCATGAGAAAGAACTTAATAAGGACTGACCATTGTGGGTAGTTATGTCTCAATCCTTTCTTCCTGCCTTAAAATAATCTTCTAGTATTACTGTTCAAATAAACTATTCAAGTGTACTAAAAGTTGAAAAGTGCACCTTTTTAACTGTGTCGTTTCTGTGTGCTGGGTTTTACACAAAGCAATTAAAGTTCATGATTGTAGTTTATTTTGCGTCACGTTTAATTGAGTTAGAAAGCAATCACTTATAGAATTACAGAAATGTAAGAAAAGCAGTTTGTTAAGTCGGTTCAGAATTAAAAGTTTAAAACAAAACAGCTTAAGTTGGTCAGCTGCTAGCCACATGCCAGCAGTAAGTATAACAGCAGATTGAAGTCACAATTATTGCAGCTTTACTCAGCTCCTGATCTTTCTTTTATCAGGAAAATGTCCCTCGATTGGTGGACACTTGAAATGGAAGGACTAGCAGATAACATGCAAGCTGATAGCCAGCAAGCCCAACATTGTGAAAGGGAAATATGCAGATCTCAACCTTGACTCTGAACAGTTTCTATCTTTTATCATTAAACATTCACCCTACCTCCCGAAAGATAAATGTGCCTTATTGATGACAGTCGATGTTTTTCAAGGATTAAAATAGTACTCTCACAGCCCTCAACATTAAAGTCTTCCGCAGCTACAAAATTACAAACAGATGCAACTCAAGTACCTGCAAATAATCTGCCAAGAACAATTTCAAAAGGGAGATTTCAAAATATGGGGAAGTCATTAGGATGCATATTATTTTTGCAGTGAATAGGTACCATGAGCGACTGAAGAAGCAGATGGAGACAACTTTTTTTCTACAAACCATGAATGGCCAATTAGCTTAATGGGAATAACGCATTTTATACTCAGTGGGCTGAACATGTTAAGGTCCTGATCTGATGCTGGTGGAGCAGGAGAACAGGATTCCCAGCTGCTTAGAGAATACGATGGAGATCTCATTCCAAAATAATCCAACAGACTCCAGCTACACAAGCCCCTCGCCTGATTGACAGGAAAATGAGGTGGCTCACTACTGCTCCCTTGGGAGTTGGGAGGATGAAGGATAAAGATAAATGATTCCTCAAATTAAAACAAAACACTCAGTTCCATTAACACAAGCATTCAGGATTATCGTAGTAAACATCTCTTTCTCGTCTGAGTTAGGAGGTCGTGAGCTTGTGACCTGCTCCAGAGACTTCAGCACATAATCAAAGTTATCACATTTGTACAGTGTTGAAAGGTTGCAGCAATATTGGAATTGCTCTCTTTTAATTTGAGGCAAGGCTCTGTCTGCCCTGCTAAGTGACAATTTTCAAAGAAGGTTTACTGTATCCTCGTTCACATTTTAATGACAGCTTCTCTTTAATTTGTCCAATATCTCATCAGCCCCGGTCCCTACACAGTCCTTCCTGGTGTTTGGTTGTTGCTGTTTGTGAGAGTATCAGTTGAAGTTGCATTACAGTCATCACAAAACTTCCTGATGGCCTGAATTCATTGTATATCTTGAGGTGATTAAAGTCACAATGCAAGCTCTTTATGCTTTCCTCTATGAAGAAACAAGGCAGAATTTATGCTTGGCCTCATGCCTGAATGGTTTCTGATGGATCCAAGGAAGATGTATCAACAGGAATGCCACAGATATTCCAGTAAGACAATGATACATTCATCGGAGAAAGAAGACTGCTGCACTTTTGTGGTCTGGCCAAGATAAAACACCAACCCTGCCAATGTGGTTGACTTTTAATTCTTGCTTCAGTTGAGGGAAGAAAGGAATAGATAGTACAGGTGCCTAATTTTTTTTTTTTATCCGGGATTCCAAACACCAGCAACCTCCAAAAACCGGCAATTTTATTGGTAGATGACATCTGCTCATCAAAGATGGAGCTTAGTGTCAAACACGACCCAATGCAACCCTCGCTTAACTCCTATGTATCCCGTCACATTCCGCATCAATAATTTGTGGCATCATCACCTAATAAGTGGCCCTTCATGGCACACGTTGTCACTAATTAGTGTGATTATCATTTTATAAGAGCCCTTCCCTGTTGAACGTCATCACCGCCCGCCCTCCCAGCCAATGCGAACTTTGAGCTGCAGTGTGCGCTTACTGCATTTGCACTGTTTGAGATGTCTCAGCCAGTTTTATTCTGAAGTTTTACTTTAAAATAAAAAAAACATGCTCGTGATATTATGATTTTTTATGGTCTTTATCTATCTAAATTCATTTAACACCCCAACCCCCTGTTGTGTGCAATTTTGCACCATCTCATTTGCTGAAAGGGACTGTCATTTTAAAATGTTTTTGGGATCTGGAAGATTCCAAACAACTGCAGGTGTCCAGTCCCAACGATCCCAGATAAAAGGTTAGGCACCTGTAAATATCCTCCCCGCCAGCAACTCGTACATTTCATGAACTAATAAAGAGGAAGAGGAAAAGTGATGTCAGATCCTATCCATTGTAATCTTGATTGGTGTTTTCCCTGGTCATCTTTATCCAAAATCAAGGGCTTGATCACTCGGCATCATCTCATCCAATTTCATTTTCCAAATGTTGGAATATTTTTATTTTCAAATTCATGTTAGTTCTCATTATATTTCTTTGTAATATTTGTCTTCCTTGTGAACATTAAAAGCAGAAACTATCATATGTCTAAAAGAAAGGAGTGGTTTAGAGGTTTTGTTGAAGTGCGGGTGCACAAGTCTTCCTGAATTTAAAAACTGATCACTAAGCTGTCAGATTTACAGATAATAAACAAGACCTTGGCAAGCAGTATAAAATATGCCAACACTCCAAACAGGAGACTGAGGAAATGGAGAATTCTCCATGATATTAAATCAAGCTTCGTTATGTTGAGCATTCACTGACTTACAGGTATGTCCAAACTCACTTCATTTAAATGTACTTCTTTCACATGTAAAGCAAATATCCTTTATTTTGCATCTAAAATATTTGATGGAACAATTCACCAAATAATAAATCTACACACAGGACCTAAAAGGTTGACCATCATCAAGCCATTGTCATACATATATACACCAGACTATCTTTACTGAATTCTCCAAGTGCTGGAAGGATAAGACAGCCAGCATCAACGTCCTCTCCCAGTTCAACACACCAGTACCAGATCTAGATGTTCGGAGTGGGCTGTGTTGGGCAGGCTGCATTCCCAGCAGCAGATCCTGAAACAGACAATCTATTCTGAGCTCTATATCAGGCAGACAGAGAACATCCTTCAAGGATGTGTTCAAATTTTCTCAGAAGAATGCAACATTCCAGCTGACTCCTGGAAATTTTGGGCCCATGACTGCTCAAAGTGGACAAGCAGCGTTTGGAATAGTGGAGGCACTCAGGAGACTGCAGATGCTAGAATGCACTCAGCAAGTCATAGCAGCATCAACAGGAGTTAAATAAATGGCTGACGATTTGGGACAAAGCCCCTCATCAAGACTGGGGAAGTAGAGAATAAATAAAATGACAGGGTGGGATGAAAAGACAAGGACCCATGTGGGATTGGTTAACCAGAGAGTGGTGAAGCATGATAAACAGAGGCAGAAGGTTGACAGATGCCAGAAAAAAGGAGAGGGAGGCAAGAGGAACAAAGTGGTCAGGTGGAGGAAGATACAGGGTGGAGGGGGAGACCTGCTGAGTTCCTCCAGCAGTTTGTGTTTAGCATTTGGAAGAGAATTGATTGTGGTTCCCACCTTTCTCATCAATCATCTCAGAGCCCACAAATTCACAATAGAAGCAACTCATCCTCTATCCTGAGGGATTGCCGAAGAAGAAGAGACAGATACTACAAAATAACCCTCATTTACCAATTAAAATTTTCATAGGCGGACTATGCAATAGTTTTCTTGTTTCACCATTTAAAAAATTTTTTGGAGTAGATAAAATTCAAACACAGAGCAGTTAATTTCCTATCCACCCTGAAGCCAATTGTCAGTTTCAACTCAACATCCAATGTTTATTTAAGATTGAT
Source organism: Narcine bancroftii (assembly GCF_036971445.1). Taxonomy (NCBI): domain Eukaryota; kingdom Metazoa; phylum Chordata; class Chondrichthyes; order Torpediniformes; family Narcinidae; genus Narcine; species Narcine bancroftii. The sequence continues at coordinate 88,993,000 of NC_091478.1, read as the reverse complement.
CAAAAAAAGGTCATTCCATTGAAGCTACAATACCATTACACTGTTAAATATTCAGCATTATTGGAGATGTGGAGAAAGGTGTTAGAAAAATGTGCCTTTAGGAATCCAGAAATAATTGGTTACTGTCAGGTCCAACTAAATTTAAAAATGATAATGAGTTTATTGTCATGTACAGTACATAGAACAATCTGCAGATGCACAGTCATACCTACTTGCTGCAGCTGAATAGATGTTTTGTTTTTTAAAAAACTACAAACATAATTTAAAATCAAGACCTGAAGACAATTTCTGATCTCTGTTTCCTAGCCGCAGACAACCAGATAAAGAAGCTGGTTGGCTAACCAGCATGAGTCTGCGGCTGTTATATGTGGGTTGTGGAGGGACACATGGCCTCCCTGTCTGGAGCATTGTGGATTGTGGAGGGTCTCATGACCCCCCCCCCCCCCAATTCGGAAGTCACATCAAGATTTAACTCTAGCCAGCCATTGGTGCACACCTTACCTTTGGCTCATTTAAATTACTCTGTCATCACTGGGCAAACGCCCAGCTCAGAACAGTATAAAACATCGATGCACATCACATCTCTCTGCCTCTTGGTCCAAGTTCTGGATATCATTCCATGCCAGGTCGCTACTGTGGAGATCACTGGAGGAGTCATGCCAAGTTTGCACTAACTTGAGCCATAGTACTGTGTTAGATCAGTGCTTGCAGAGAGCCGCATCCCTGCTAGTGCAGAGAATCAGGAGTGTGTTCAAAAGTCCCTGTCTATGAAGTGTGTACATGTGTGGGAGCGTGTAGAAGATAGGCAGCCATTGGTATCGGAGTCCAAGCTGGGTCCGATGTGAATATCTGTATAGTTGTTTAGAAGTAGAATAATTATGACATCATTTCATGTCTTCCCCTGTTTGTCTCCCATCTGTTGAATAAAGTTACCTTTGATTGTAACACTTGTGTCCAGACTTGTCTCTCTGTAAACACACAGAATCTGATACTTCCCAAACACAGCAGCAGTCAAGGAGAAGAAACAGAGAGATTGCAAGGCCATATTATAGAAGATTGGAAGCTAATAGGAAATTCAGGAGCTGGAATGGAAGAAGATCACATTTTGCATCAAAGGAAACATCAGAGAGTGAGCTCCAGAGAAGGCAGAGGAGAGATTTGGGCAGGAGATGATGGTGATGTTATGGAAACGTATGAACCTAAGGGAGCAGGACAAAGAAGAAATGGAAATATTTCCACTCATTGGAGAGTCTTGAACATGGGAACATAGTTACAAGCCAAAGGGTGGCCGTTTACTATAGAGGTGGGTTGGTATTTCTTTTTGCAGAGGCTAGTGAATCTCTAGATCTTTCTTTGCCAGGGGTTATGAAGGCTACATCATCAAGAGATATTTTTAAAAGGAGGTAGATATATTTTTTGAAAGATTTGGCAATTCAGGGACATGGGAAAACTGGCACAGAAGATGAAGCGAGACCTGGGCTGGATCAACTATGATCATATTGAAATAATCATTTAGTCAAAAATTGGGGTGCAAGATAGACAATGTTTAAAGGTCAAGTCCAGGAAGAAGTCAAACGCCAGAGAAGAATAGAGATTAAAAAATGGGGATAGGGCAATAAGCAGAATCTAGAACTGAGGGGAGATTCAGATAGCAGGGCCAGAAACCAGACACGAGTGGTTGTGCAGCAATGGGATGTTAGGGTGGGGGACAAGTTTAGATGGAGGGCTGGAAGATGGAAGGGTCCATCAAGATTGTGAATCTGGTGAATGGAGGATTTGGCAATGAAACTAAATGCAAATATACTGATCAAGTTTGAACTCAACATTCCAGAGAACTAGACAACCAGTTTACAGAAGAAATGTAAGTTTTCATTCGTCTCTACGTCCATGGGATAAAGATGTGTATTGAAGTGATCTGCTGTCTGACAAATTAAGATTTCTGCTTTGATTTTTTTTTTAAGTTTCAGGGCTGAGAATTATCAAAATGAGTAAAGGCCAGGAAACATTTGAAGACATCGAATTTATTGGAATATGTATTATTTAAGTGTGATGTATTCACATTGTTTTAATAAATTAAGGTTACTGAATAACTACAAAGTGAATAAAACTGGATCCTACCCCAGATTTCATATATGACGATGTCTGACACATCTTCACCTACATGATTACATGTTTGTTTTGATTATTTTTAGGTGATAGAGAGGGATGTTCTATCTCTGTTCATTCCACCAGGCTGGATCCCTTCAGAGAGGACAAAACATCAGAAATACAAGCCATTCATCCCGTTGCACTTGATTCATCATCCAATGATCATCATGGACCTTTTACCTCTTTTTGACGTCCCTGCAATGGGATACAACTTCCTTTTTAAGCCATTAAGGAATTTTTAAATTCCATTGTGGCTGCTTCTTATTCTTTTAAACTCAACAGTATACCATAAGCTATTTTGCCCATTTCTGAAGGGTTCAAGATCGCAAAGCCGGTTATGTATCCTTATCTTTGCTGTACAAAGTCCACTGTTTGACCTGCTGAGTTTCACCCCCATTGTATTTTTACTTCAATCTTGGCGCCTGAAGACTTTCGTGTTTTACTCCTACCACAGTCTCTGCTCTCCAAACAAAACCCCATCTCAGAAAATATGCTAAGCTTTGCATATCTTTTCTTCGACATTGATACCTGAACAATATTTTAGGGCCAAATATAATTGGACAAAGACATCGTTATGTTTGTATCCTCTTGTAACATATCACCTACCTTTCTGATTGCTTGCTGTACCAGCACATTCCAGATGCCTCAGGACTTCAACATGCTTCAATGTCTCATCATTTTAAAAAATTTTTGTCTTTGTATTATTTTTCAAAGGGCATGACCTCACCTATTTCCACATTATAGTTCATCGGTCTTGTCCTCGACCATATCCCCTGGAATCTTCTGCTTCATCTTCATAGCATGTCATCCATCTTGGTTTAATTAGCAAACCTGTGCACATTGCACTGCCCCCTCAAATCCAAATCAGTGATTAATTTGAAAACTTTTACTATTGCTAAAAAGTACTCAATATACTATTCTGATAAGAGCACTTCTCAGGAAAGCCAAATTTTAAATTTAAATTCCATTTAAACTTTTAGAAATTTAGACATACAGCATGGTAACAGGACATTTTGGCCCATGAGTCTGTGCCGCCCATTTTACACCAATTAACCTATACCCCCAGTACATTTCAAATGGTGAGAGGAAACTGGAGCCCCCATGGAAACCCATGCAGACATACAAATGGGGAGAATGTACAAACTCCCTACAGACAGTGCAAGATTTGAACCCTGGTCCCAATTGCTGGCACTGTGAAGGCGTTGCACTAACTGTGTCACCAAATCGATGTGGGTGCTCATTGACTGACTGAGTGATTTGCACAGACTTATATGGAGAATAGGAAATTATATTGAGAATAAGATCTTGATATCTGGTGATATTTAAAGTAAAGTAAATCCCTTGACTTTGGATTTCCAGTATCAGTGTTGCTTGATATTGGATGAAGAGATAGTTGCCTGTGTCTAACCCTCACTTTAATATTGTGCCATCAATTCTTAAATAGATATTTATACAACTTTTACTTTAATGAAATAACTAGCATCTTATTCATTGCTTTTGATGGAAGCCTACATAATTTACCACTTTGGGGGAAAAAAGAAGCTCTCATCTCATCTCTCACTTGAGGGCTGTTGATCTTGTACATCTGCACCATTTAAAGGAGGAGAAAATGCTGGTGGAGTGTTTTCATACAAATTATTTCCCCCATTTATTATTCACTTTTTCAAGGGAAGAAATTATTTTCAACCAGCACATACAGTAGATCCTTTAGTTTTATTTGCACAGCTGTCTTCTTAATGAACTACACTTTGTGGAAACCCTTAACATATTTAGACTTGTGTTATGATATATTACAGAATAAAATTTAGTTATCCAAACCATCAGGACTCAATCTCATGAGCTATGGGCCTGTTCTGTACAGACAGAACAAAACATTCAGGCTAGGGTTGGCCCAAATACCCCACAACAGACAACATGCATGTGACCAGCAAACTTCTGACAGCTGCACCAGCCAGGTCAGAAATCTAGTGACAGTGTAGAATAGACTGTTGATATTGGGTTTGGGCTACAATGTTGTGCTCCCTGCTAATCTTTATTGTAAACACTGTTCACATATAATCTCAACTCATGCTGTTCATCTGATCCAGGCAGTTTTTTAAATCTAATTTATAGCTGCATCAGGAGGGGGAAAATGTTGGATGAAAGCATTTCAGCTTTCAATCTTTAGAATCATGAGTTGAGTTTCTGCCAATCAAACACAGCCCATACCTTCATTCTGCTAACAACTATAACCCCAGATGTACCTGCCCATAAAGCCATCAACCCTACCCCACTATTCAAACAAGAAAGAATTGGAGAAGTTCTGGATCAGATTGTGGTGTGTGACCTTCAGGAGTATGGTATTTAACAGTGTTCACTGCGCAACATGCTGAGGAAGAACAGGCAGTTGGGAAAGATGTATGAGAGCCATGCATCTGTCACAGTGTTTTGGAGCTGGAAGAGAAATTAGGAAATCACTGGCCCTGAAGGAAGGAAAACGTTCTCAAGGACAAAAAAGAGGGAATGAAAAGACAAATTTAGAGAAACACAACAACAGCAACAATTATAATATCACTGATTCAAAGTAAGATGAAGGCCTATTGTTTGGAAGTTATCTTCGCTTGTCCTTTTGCTTGAGTACATTAAAAAGTTCAGCTTGAAGCTTTTGCCAAACTTGCAATAGGCAAAGTTATGATGGAGTTAACTGTGGATTAGGCCTCAATTAATCTGTACTTTCCGAATGGTGAAAACTAGATTTAAAAGAACTATACTTTAAAAACAATAAGAAGGATGATTCTTTGTAATGTTTAAAAAAAATTGAATATAGTCTCTGGAATTTTATGCAAGGAGCAACAGATTTCACCAATGTGTCAAACATTCTTCCAGATCTTGATCTCATCTTAAACTGTAAACAAAATGGCCATTATAGTTTCCTTAAAGGAAATACTTGCCTGAGAAGTTACCTCACATTTTTATTTGTCATTGGCTGATTTGCCACTGAAATACAGTTAAGTTGCAATTTATTTTAATGGGTGTTTAATCATCATGTAATATTGACAATTGCATCGATGCCGAATACAATTAATCTTGAATAATTGATGGGAAATGTAACCAGCATTGTCACAATAAATAAATTATATTATTGGGACTACTGGACCCATTTCTTACTGTTGTGGAGATCACCTTGGAAAAGACATAGCTACCTTGTAAAGATTTATGGTAATCTATGGGGCCAGTTTTGAATGCCTACGGGGTTCAGTGGATAATTCTAAGGATTTCTTTTGCTAGAAGTATTTCTTGTCAGGTCACTTTTTAACGTTTGTATTTTATTGCAATAAAAATACAATCAACACTTCAGGACAAAATCAACAGGAACGATCACAAGCAATATTAATCTTAACAACGTATGCCACTTTTTCTAAACATGCAAGTGAATTGTGTTTGGTTCGAGATGAGCCACGTTTAGGCTGCATATGACCAAGAGCCCTGTCACAATATAGCATGTAAAACTACATTTGATTGGCCTCTCTTCCCAAAGCTGTTAAGGGAATAGGAAATTATACTGAGAATAAAACCTTGAGATCTGGTGACACTTAAAGTGGAGAGTCAGGATGTGATTCTCCACTCATCCTCCAACTTTGCAACCAAATAAGTCAGTGGTACAGAAAAAAATGCAAGGACAATCCAAGTTGTACTGCATCTGAATTCCTAGAGCTCCCCAGGGTAATTGGCTGTTCCAGCCTCTCCCATTTTCTGTCATGCAAGACCTCCATGAAAGAGCACAGGAGGTTTTGTGAGGCCATTTTGTCTGTAATCCTCGTGTGGTAGAGTTTGGCAAAAGAAGGGTGTGACTGAGCCATACTCTTCCTTAAGGCTTTGGATCACAGAGCTCCCTCAATGAACCTTTTGGAAGAAGAAGCATGAGGTAATCTCATCCTGCTCCACTATGTGAACTCTGGATTGGAAGATGACCTTGGAGAATTCCGAGGTGAATAGCATGGCTTGCTGGCTTTTCACCTCTAGGAGTTCCTCTCTTGCATCCATCCCTCTCAACTGCAGAAGGAGGAATTGGCTTCATTTCCCTCTACCTCTGTCTTGCTCTCTGAATATCTTTGAGGATAAAGAACCACTTGATGTTCTCCTGAGTCACTTCCCACCAGTTCACTAGGGAGTCAAAGAAAGTTTTCAAGATTCTCCAACCAGCATATTCCTTCTTTTGTTCCTCGACATTGTCTGGGGTCAGCAACTCATGTTCAGCTTTCATGTTGCCCTGCCCTCCTTCTGGTCCTCCTGTAGGTGACAGTAGGTGGGAAGGAGGCAGTGGTCAGAGCAGAACATTGGTGGTTCTGACCGTGGCAGCCTTCAACATGAAGGCAAACCCTATCTGAGACTGGGTTGATCTGTCCAAACTCGACCAAGTGGCCTGCGGCTGTGCTCCACCTGCAGGGTTCCTGAAGGCACTGCACAACTGTGCATCTTTTACTCGGAGTCTGGAGAGGCTGTCTAGATTGCTGTTGGCCCCGCCAGATTGTCCAGCCACATTAATAATGCAGTTGAAGTCACCGACCAGAACAACTGTCCTTGATGTCACCAGCAGCTATGGGAGCTGCAAGAAGATGGATATTTCTCACTCAGTAAGGGCAAGGCATACACATTGACAAGCTGGAGTTGCAATTTGTTAGATCTACAATTGAGGAGACAGCCCACACCCCCCCCCCCCCCCATCAACCATATCTTTAATCTCTGTGATTATAAAGTTGCCTCCCTGCAGCAAGATACCCAGATTGGTTGAATGACAATCGATCCCCCCCCCCACCCCCACAAACATACAGACAACACATGGGGCCACCACCATGACAACCTCTGATAGTTCTCGAGTGGCAGCTCACATTCCTGTATGAAAGTCACATCTGCCTTGACTTTGGCAAATTATTGCATTTACACATTGCTTAGTGCATTTGGCATTGCACATGCTGAGGGTTGCAACTTTAATCTCCATTGTGGTTTATTGGAGTTTCTGGTTCGCAAACCATACAGTCCAGTATCAAACAGCCTGAAACCTCATGTCCACTCTGCTTTGGTGAACTGCAGCACTGATTTCAGGCTCAGAAAAAGGGACCATCTTCCTCTGGGAGTGGGGTCTCCTCAGGTGATGTCACAGGGGGAGATCTTGGTGTGCTCCTGCTTCACTGTCTCCTGACTGGCTTGTATTCTCCTCCCAGAGCTTGGGGGGTGGGGGGGCGGGCGTGGTGATGGCCTCTGCACTGCTCCCCATGTTCCAGAGCTGGTGGTCACTGGGTGCTGTACATCCCACAGTCAGGCTTACTTATTTTGCTCTTTTCTTTCCCATCCATCTTGGCTCTTCTTCTACCTTCATCTAGCGCTCGTGCTGGCTTCATCCTCAGGCCACAAGAGGCTACCGGCTTCTGTTTGCACCGTGACCTTTTTCTCCCCAGATGCCAGTTGCTTCCATGGGGCTTTTTGGGTTTTCTTCACCTTCAGCCATTTTTCCTCCGGCAGCTCTCTCTTCCATCGACTCTGCCTCCTCAGAAGGCATCCACCCCCCTTGATGTCTCCCAAGATCTGTCGTGGTTGAGGGGACGTTGACCTCGCTGAGGGTGGTGAAATTGGCCTACACATATTGTCTATGTGTAGGTAGCTATCCATTTTGGGCAGGGTCTGTAAAGGTGGCCTGCTTCCCTACACAAGTTGCAGCCCCTGCTGTCTGCACAGTCCTTGGTCTGGTGTCCTACCTGCTTGCTGCTCTTACCGATGATTGCGCTGCATTGGGCCACCATAAATCCAGGTTTGTTACAGTTCCTATACGTCCTGGGCTATTCAGCGTAAACCAATTACCCTCCAATGGCTAACACCAAGGGGGATGGGGGGGGTGGAGGAGATTATGAACTTTTTGCTGTCCTCTCTCAGCTTCACCTTCACTTGGTGTTTGCTGGTCTAGATTCCAAACGTGTCTTTGACATCCACACAGTTCCCTATATCTTCAACATAACAGCCCAGGAGAGTGAAAATGTCCACAAATGGCACATGTAGGTTGAACATGTACACCATAATCACCCGTTCCTTCTTTGTTGGATGGGTGAAGAATGGCTTCGCCTTGAATAGTGAGAACAACTGTTATCCACAATGTCGTGGAGGCGGTAGATATGCTTTGCCTCAAACTTACAGCATTCCAGCAAGACCTTCCAGATTCCATAGCCCATATCTTTCCACTCAGCAGCTTTCAGTTTCTGAGGTGCTTTAACAGTCCTTTTTGGTCTGGTGTGTTTCCACTGATATATTGCTTGTATTTGCTGTGTTAATATTTGTGTCTTTCTGTGAACTCTGAACAACATGTTCCTTTTCTACAGGCCTTTTTTGTGTTCTGATAGGTGATGGGTCATGACCATGGGTTGGAGCTTGTTGTTCTTTCTCAGAGATGTCCCTCTCTCAGTCTGGATCTGGTAGATTTGTGGATCTATTTCCTCTAACACATGGACCATGCACCAGAATTGCGATTTCAGATTTGCACTTGAACTCCTGTCTCCAGGACTGGTCAGATTTTCGCCGTCTTATCATGATATTTTATTTTCTCTTCCACTTTAGCCTGTTTGACCTTGTGTTGCTCATTTAGATGTCAACAAATTTTCATTCATTGAAAGGTTGGTCCATATGCATCTACCCATCAGCATTTGGCCAGGAGAAAGGCCATTCCGTAGTGGAGCACTTCTGTGAATCATTAGACTTCTGTGGAAATCTTCTCATCCATCATGCGCTTTCTTCATGAGGCTCTTCACTACCTTCACATATGCCTTTAGACTTTGGGTGATCTGAGGAAGTTATATGTCGAAAGCCCCCAAGTATTGGCAAAAGACTCAAATTCACTGCTTGAAAATAGTGGACCATTGTCTGATACAACTTCGCAAACACATTTTTCATGAAGGTGATAACTGCTTTGCTGGATGATGACTGCAGTGTTGTTACCTGTGGGTAATTGGAAATATAGTCTGTTACTACTATATGACAGTCAAACAAATCTATTCCAACTTTGAAGTATGGCTTGTCTGGTACAGGGTGTGGGATAAGCGGTTCAGCTTGCTGATTTGGTCTATAAGTAAGGCTTATGTCTTGGTTCATTTTTGGCCAGTACATCACCTCTCAAGCTCTACATTTGCATTTTTCCCCACCTAGGTGTTCTTCATGCATCTTCTGGAGCATTTCCTTGCATAGCAACACTGGAATCACAAACCTGTTCCCTTTGAAGATCATATCTTTCATAACTGACAGTTCATCTCTGCATGCCCAATAATCCCAATACCTATTGGACAGTCATTCTTAGCTGCTGGTCATCTTTCCTGTATTGTACCTTTGAGCTCTTTCATTGTTTCATCTGTCTCTGTTGCTTTCCTGATCTGCTCTGTTCTATCCCAGGATACTGGAAATGAGGTGATAATCGTGCCAACATAGACCTGAACCTCCGCATTAACCTCTTGGTCGCTCTTTTATTTCTTGTCAACTGCTCGAGACAGTGCATCAGCTGCAAACATACTTTTTCCTGCCATGTAGAGCATTTTCACATTGTACTTCTGCAGCCTTATCAACATGTGCTGTACTCTCATGGGCCAGTCATTCAGTGGTTTGGACATAATTGAGACCAGTGGTTTATAGTCTTGTCTCCACTTCAAGAGCTTGTCCATAAATGTATTGATGGAATCCTTCACATGCATAATAAGGGCAGGCAAGAAGCTCTTCTCTGTCTGTGCATAGTTGGCTTCTGCACTTGTTGGAGCACTTGATGCCTAGGCCATAGGCTGCGATGTGTCCTCATGCTGCTCCAGTAGTACTTCTCCAAGGCCATGTCAGGATGCATTAGCCGAGATCCTGGTGTGCTTATCCAGATCATACAATTTTTAGTACAGGCTCTTCTCTTAGGACTTTTTTTTTGAGTGCTCGTGTGACCAGATCCACTCATTTTTCTGCTCCGGGAGTGACCTAAGTGGTGCTGACGAAGTTGACAGACGAGGGATAAATTTAGCCAGGCAAGCCACCATCCCCAAGAAATATCTCACCTCCTCAAAATTCTCAATAGCTGATGTTTTTCTTGGATCAGGCTTCACTCCCTGTTCGGATATGACATCTCCTATGCAGGTCAGTGTCTTTACGCCAAACTCACATTTCTCTTTATTTAATTTCAAATTGACATTCTGTGTCATGTCAAGCTCTTGTCTTAGTCGCATATCATTTTCATCCTTGGTGGACCACCATTCAATAAAATCATTCATCATGATCTCAACTCCAGGTTTACTTTCAAAGATCATGTGGATGGTTTTATGGTAGACTTCTGGTACGGACAAGATCCCATATGGTAGCTGAAGTGGTATCTTCCTTGTAGAATATTGAAAGTGCATAGACTCAAACTTGCCTCATCGAGCTTCACCTGCCAAAACCCCGATGATGTCGAGCTTGCTATTGGCACCTGCAAACCAGGACATGATTTCCTCCCATGTCGACAATTTAAAATGCTCTCTCTTGATGGGTTTATTGAGATCTCTTGGGTCCAGACATATTATAAAATGCTCCATTTTTCTTTTGCTCGATGACCAGTGAGCTGACCCAATCCATAGGTTCTTCAATTTTATGGATGACTTTCATCTGTTTCATGCATGCTAGTTCTTGTTTAAGTTTGTCTCTAAGTGGAAGCAGAACTTTCCTGCATTCATGGACAACAGGAGCCACTGTCTCATCTACATGGATCTTGTATACATCAGGTAAACATCCAAGCCCCTCAAAGACATCTGCATACTCTTCCTTGAGTATTATGTGCTCATCTTTGGTCTGTGAAGGCACACTGAAAACTCTTTTCACCAGCTTGATATGTGCTCAGACCTAATATTGGGTGTACTCTCTTTTCCACAATCAGTAGCTATGAGTTTAGATGCTGCCCGTTATGTATGAAGATCCCCTTTTACTGGAATGTTCTTTCCCATGTAGCCTGTCACTTTTAATTTTACTGGATAAATCTTGCTCTTTACGGTGAGGGTCTTATAATCAGCCATAGATAACAGATTCACCTGGGCTCCAGTGTTGAGCTTAAATGGAATTACTGTCTCATTCACAGTCACTGGAATGGTTCATTCCATTTTTACCAGCAGTAGCAGTCCGAAGTGAATCCATGAAGAATTCCTCCATTTCTTCGTCCACTGGGTGCACCTTTCTCTTGGTAGCCCCTGTTTTACAGCACTTTGCAAAATGATTCTTCTTCCCACATTCATTGCAGGACTTTCCCTCAGCAGGACACATCTTTGGAATATGTCTACCTCCGCACCTGCTGCATTTGCTGTTCGAGCTTGCCTCTTTGCTTTGCTGTAGCTTTGGGAAACTCCTGGTGCTCTGTTTCTCTGTTTACACCACATGCACTGCTGTGTCTATCCTGTGCAACTTCTTAGCTTGCGCTCGTGTAGTCTCTGCTGCCCTACACATATTCACAGCCTTTTCCAGTGTCAAAACTTTTTCATGCATCAGTCTTTCTCTAAGCCTATTATCTGGGATTCTGCAAACTATTCTGTCTCTGAGGAGTGAGTTTTTCAGATCTCCAAATTCACAGAACTTAGTGGTGAAGCTTGGCTAAGTATTGGTTAAAGCTCATATCCTGTTTCCGGTCACAGGAGAAAAAAATTGAATCTCTCAAATGTGGCATTTCTACTTGGAACAAAATACTCCTCAAATTTTGTCATCAGTGTGTTCAATGTGAAAGCAGTCTCATCAATTTGAAAACTGCTAGAGATGTCCAAGGCATCTTCACCCATCATGAGTAGCAATATAGATGCTTTCTGTTTTTCATCGCTTTCCTGTCCCACCAACCTCTAAATAAATGTTGAATGGCTGTTTGAAGCATTTCCAATTATCAGTTAGATTACCAGTAAACTCCATCGGTGTTTGGAGGGCTTAACATACCCACGATGGGAACTATTGTCTTTTCTTACTAACTCACCCACTTCTGACACCATATTATGCTTGTACCTTGAAGAAGAACAACCTTACCTCATTTTAATGCTTAAACAACTTTATTTTTTGAGCTGTTTGAACCAACAATGCACTTGACTTCTGTCATAATCTACTTTTTGTTCCCGCGCCAACTGTGCACATTGCCTACTTGGAAATGGAGTTCTTTATTATACACGCATAGTAACACAACGGGATTGCTACTTGTCATGCCCCACAGCAATCTTTCAATCTAACAGATTATTTGGAATGCAGAGGTGCTGTTTTGCAGTGATCTCGTAATGCATAAACCTCATATGCCCTCTCAAGAGATACAGCATTCATTTCCCTAAATCTCTTCTTCCACCAGTCCCATTGACAGCCATCCAGCCCAAAATCCACCAAAACGTGAAAGTCTGCAGATACCGCGACTGTCATTTCAGAACTGCTGGGGGAAACTCAGCAAGTTTTGCAGTATCCAGAGGATATATTACAGGCATCTTGGCCATGCTGTCACTCCCCCCAAGGCCATGCAGTCTGAAATTCATCGACCAAGGACTTTGCAACTCCTTTCACTGAGAGTCAGTGGTCTTCTACCACCCATACTTCCACCACTGGGTTAACACACAACAAGGATACTAGGACAGACACTAAGTAAATGCACACGGTAAATAGTTGTCCAATTAGCGGCGCTTTGATATATAAATTGGATCTCCAATAGGTCTTGAATATTGAAGAATCACTTTAAATTTTGTAATGGCACCAAACGGACCTTGGGCCAGATCAGACTGGCATTTACTGCAGACTGCTGGTATGTATCCAAGTTTGTTGTCACTCAATGGCCAAATGAACAGAGTCACTCATTGATCAATATGCAATAGTGAAGCCAGTCACTCACTCCAGTGTCGAGAGCTTGAAATCTCCCAGCCCTGGTGTGTTGACAACCTTCCCTACCCATGTTCCAAGCTCCACCAAGACTTCTCAGCTCCACAGACTTAGAAGATGCAGCAATGCAGCACAGGACACTGCCTATGAAGAGAGCACACCTTATTGAAGGAATTGTATTTACATGGAGTTCTGGTGAAATTGTGTAATCACTCTGCAGTCACACTTTTAAACCATCTGATCATTTTGGGAGTAGCTTCTAGCTCAGGTTCTTTGATGCAAAACTGTCATTAGTTAAAAGTTAATACAGAGAAGTCTCAAAAAATTATATATTTGCAAGAGCCATGTAAAAATTTACACTAAAAATGTTGATGAACTACTATAATATACATATTATACTAATAGTGTTTTTGTTAAAACTTCTCATTGAAGGTAATGAACAAACTTTTTTTTATATGAATTTTTAAAAAATATTTAGACATACAGCACAGTAACAGGCTCTTTTCAGCCCACAAGCCCGTGCCACCAATTAGCCTACAACCTCCCCGATACGTTTTGAATGGTGGGAGGAAACCAGAGCTCCCAGGGAAAACCCACACAGACACAGGGAGAACACACAAACTGCTTACAAAGAGTGCTGGATTCGAACCATGGGTCCCAGTCGCAGGCACAAGAGAAGTGTTGTGCGAACTGCTAGGCTAACCGTGCCACCCCTTTGTTTCTGATGAGCATTCAGTCAAACCAAGACCAAGCTGAAGGATTTGATTTTTGTACTTTTATGCAAAAGTCTAAGAGAAAATTATCAAAATATTTCTACACACAATTCAAGTGGGAATCACATTGGACAATAAACTCCACTATGTTGTCGCTGTTTGAAATTGCAACATTGGAAATTGAAAAAGATAAAAGGCAACTGCCAACATTTCGAACATGCCATCATCCAAAACACGACTTCTGAAATTAGGACTCAGATGGACTCATAAATTCCCTTGTATTCTTTGTTTCTGTACTGCAAACAACATAAAAGATTGGCACAGATATGAAACATTCATGGTTCTACTCACTTTGACAGGCATTATATTGAAATCTTGCCCTTTCTAAAGTTACTCCACTGCATCAGAAAGTAGTAATGATTCAGTAATTATGACTGAGGTCCCCATTGTAGAACCAATTTAGCACCCATATCATTCAAAAACTGGAGTATGTATTCCATACATGGTCCATCAAACACTATATGCCCCGTGAAAGCAAAAGGTTCAAACAATTGCATGTCTTTTAACCTCAGAGTGTGGTCTTATGGCCAGCTGACACGTTTGTGTGAATGGATGGATTGGACAAACTTCCAAGCAGCCATGAGTTTATCCCTCATGTGTAACTAAAGGACAGATGGTGGAAATGAAAACAATTACACTGGTGTCACAGAGACAGCCCCATTGATTCATTTGACCAAGGTATATTATTGGAGCAGTGTAAAGTGAACTAGTCTGTAGCTGGCTCACCAGTGTTTAATTGACAGCAATACCAAGGATTAAAAATAGTCTCTAAAAGGCTGGAAAATTTACCAAAAAAAATAGTTGCGCCATTGCAAAACCAGCCTTAACAGTATGGCTTTAGAGAAGAATACCAATTAGACAAAAAAAATCCTGGCCAGCTTGTTTTAACATAGGGGCATTTTGATCAATCATATTCTATGATAAGCAGGAATAGAGGATTGATTTCCCCATCTTTAATTGATTTCAATCTATTTCTATTTTTTCACTCATCTTGTTTCAAAATATATGAGTTCAGGTCAAATCTAGGATAGCTCTGATTGGACAGTATATGCCACATCTGTTACATGGATGTTGTGCTTGCCAGATTGTACAATAGCCTTTGTGCTTAATTTAAATCAGCTGTCAGCTCTTTGTCACTTGGTTTTCTGATTTCTATATTCACTTCTTGTTTCTCCAATTAGTTTAAATGAGTTATAAATTCAACTCACCTACTCATTTGGACAAATATTTTTTTTTAAATCACTTTTTGGATGGATGCAGCTGTCAAAAATAAATCAACTTATACAGTGAACAGGGAGAATATGTAGTACATAAACAATTCTACTGCTTGTGCAAACTAAGACCAGGGCACAACATTTCAGGTGAAAGGGTGGTGAGAATTGGAGAAGACAAAAACTGCAGATACTGGAATCCCGAGTGAGCAGAGAGATGGTTTTTGTTAAGACCACCTTGTTTCAAAATACATGAGTTGGATGAAAGGTCCTGACCCAAAACATTGATGGCATTTCTACTCATGGATGCTGCCTGACCCATTGAGTTCCTTCAGCTTCTCACATTTTAGTCAAAACAGGAAACTCTTTGACGTACAAGGTGGTGGAAATTTGAAACTCACCTGAAAGTAACAAGTAACAAGTAATGCAAAGTCTTAAGTCTCCGATGGATAGGTTTAACAGGTGTGGAACAGAGACAGATAGATAGGTGAACTCAGATCACACATCAGCCATGGTCTCACCGAACGATCGAACAGCCTGAAAGTGTCTCTTTCTCTCTCTCAACTTCCTGTTTTACCCAATTTTTCGTTTTAAATGGAGACAGAATAAAGTTATATGGCAATGTTTAAAATTTCTTTGAAGCATATTCCCAATGGCATAATGGATGACAACACTACCCAGTGAAGCAAAGAAACATCATACAAATACCATCCAGCTTCTATTCACAGTTGTTATTGGCTAGCAGCTGGATTGCTACAGTTTCAGTGCAGCTTCATTCATGAGGAGAAAAATTAAAGTTCCTAACCTACTGCATCTTATTCACTGACTGATATTATAACATACAAATTCATCATTGTGTGTTTCAATGTTTTGTGTAGTTGTTGCAAATGGATCCCATAGTCATGATACAACCAAATAAACTACCATCTGCCATCCTTTGGTTTTGCGAGCGCCATTGCAGCTTTTCTCAACAAAAGGTGGACACCAGAGATTACTGGGGAAATGGTGGGGAGCAGATGGTGGGAGAGGAAAGAAATGATCAGTGCAGAAAATATCACACAGGAGGAAAATGGGTGAAGAGATGAGGATCACATGAGAAAATTTTTAAACGAGATTGGGATGGTAGTAGAAGAAGAAGAAGAAGAAAGAGAAGGATCAATTACAGGCTAGTTAGATGAGCATATTATTGGAAAAATTCTGAGGGATAAGTGTTAGAGGGGCACAAGTTAACCCAGAACAGTGATTGTGGATGTTTAAAGGGATGGTCAAGTGAATGCTGCAGACTTGCGTGAGAGAGTTGAATGCTGGAACAGGGTGTCTCAGTCAAACTGCAGGAGTAGGCATCACTTTGCAATCTTACATTCAGAACAATAAAATTTCATTGCACAAAGACTAAAAAGGATACAAATTGAAAATCAGCCACAGCTTTTAAGTGCACAGTCAGATTCACTTCAATGAACAGAAATCAGAAATGCAAAAGCTGTCACTGTTTGTACACAATATATTCACTCCTGCTAATGGAATAATTGTAGTTGTAAATTCATTATTTTATAGATTATGCATTTTGCCATGTTCACAGCCCAAATCGCACATAGTCACCTTCAGTATAACATGTTGCATCACTTCTGTTATTTGTATAATTTTCCAAATTACAGCAACTTATAAGAAATTAATGTTTGAAGCACTCGGTTTTGGAATTTTTTCATTCCAATTAAATGCAGGCAAGTAAATGTGCAACAGAAAATTATTAACATATCACTGTGAATTCATGATAAGATAATAAAATGTCATGGCAAACAGGTTCTTTACTCAACAGGAATTGACTGAATATCATTTGAAATGCAAGATTTTGCATAATGTTACTTTACAAATAGATTTGCTTATCAGACCATCTGCTTAAGATAGACTCTGTTCTTGTTGTAGAATAATATTTCTCAATATGAATTCATGGAATGCAAGCTTTTGACAACTTCTTTCAACCACTCATAGTATTCTTATTCAAGTTGGCAGAAAAACCTATTATCAGTTGAGTGGTATACTACATGTGCCCTCCTGTTAAAAGACAACAGATGGGTAATAACAACTTCAAAGCACAGCATTTGGAAGTCTGAAAAAGAGACAGTGAGCATTTGACCTTCCCATCTTTACCCAAGGGGCAATGACACAGGTTGAAGAAACTTTTGTGCTCCAGCGGTGTAGAGTTATATTGCACAAAGACTTGTCTTTGTTGGCAAAGCCTGAAGTGGAGTGAAAGCTATTTTTCTGTCATCTGTGGTAGTAAAATGGGTGGTCTCATGGTCTCCATAGACATCTGAAATCTCACACACAAACAGACTCGAGCAAAATCAATAAGATCACTCGGATTTCTTCTATTCCAAGCACAAAAAAATTAACAAAATGAATCAGGCTCCATTTCTATGGGACCAAGACCAAAATAATCAGTCCCCAGGGTTGCTCAAAATTAATCAAACTTCAAGAACAGTTGTAAATTAAACAGAATGGATGTGTTTTTTTTTGGTGAAAACTAAAACAAAAATGCCTATCCCTCAACTACACATATTTTGTGCATTGTCCCACTTCAGGCTTTCAAATTACCAGTGTTTATATTTAATAGTATGCGAATGAATGTTATATTAGTCTATAGTTCTAACGTCAAATTCCATGTAAGGGATTGATTTTACAACTTGTTGACATATTCAGGCTACTTTACAATCAGAGTTTAGAATGTTTCCTCACTTTTCCTGATCTAGTTGGTCGGATTTAACTCCCATGGATGCTGCAAGACCGGCTGAGCTACTCCAGCAGCATTTTCTGCTATAATTTTACTATAATCACTGCATCTGCAGACTTTCACATTCATTGTGGTTCTAGCTAATGTGCCAGGCCAGCAAGTTTGATACCTCAGCTAACATTTTGCAGACCACTTCAAAATATCTGAATGCAAAAGTAGAAAAATGCATCCATTTCCAAGTTAATTGGAACAAGCCGAACTTAAATAAAATCTTGATTAATTCAGTTAAACAGTAGTTAATGCAAGAATAATATTGCATTTTTAAAGTAATCATTGCAGTCCATGCTAACATGTCCCTTGATCTGGAAAATATAGTCAGAATAGATATCAGACTATTACTTTGTACACCAGTTTATAACTTCATCTATGAGCCACATATGGTAATTAGGATAATGAGTCCCAGTATACAAGTAATATTTGTTCCTTAAAGGCATAAGGAGGTCAATCACCATTTCCTTGGATATTGTTTAATAGCAACTGATACAAACATAATTAATTTTCTAACAGAGGCCTATGGCTAACTACAATTTTCTTTGGTTGCCCGAGGGGGCTAAGTTTCACAATTATAATTGCAAAATCTGATTATAATAAGTCAGACTCCAAATTCTGTTTAGTGCGATTGTTATCTTTGTGACTTCCTTTGCATAAATCCTTTTAACTATTACAGTAACAAATCATCACATTATGTAAAAAACAAAATTACATGTCCTTAGTTTTGTTCTACGGAAAACAAATGTTTTTATTTCAAATGTATTGCTTCCTGTTTGAGCTGATACGAGATGACCAGAAAGCTTATTTTCTATCTATATATCTATAGATAGCCAGAGATAACATTTAGAACACATTGGACAAAAATGTGTAATGCTCAGAATATTGGAGCATTGCGGCTTTTGTGGACTGAGGGTTTACAGTCATGTCCCACTGAGTTTTTGCAGGTAGATCTGAGTCAGGTGGGGCAGGAGACACATCCAGATTCTGCACGTAATAGTGAAATTACGTTGCCGTTGCCATGCGCTAACTGATCTCTCTCTGTAATTCTGCACTCTGTGCGTTTTACTTGCTGTACTACGTGTGGGTGAACTAGCTGGACTGTTCTTGAGACAAACATACTGCACCTTGATGCATGTGACAATAAGCTTGGAAAATGCATGCATGAACCAAATGCTCTGTGGTCCTCAAGATACGCTCTCATTTTTACTGTGTGAGCATGTATGAACGATAAATAAAGGTGACTTGACGACCTTCCACCATATGTAGATTGCGACTGAGGTTTAGAACCCAGCAGCTCTGTTGACCAGAGTTGTTCCTGGTCAGACAGCCAAGACTTGATATCTGAAGATGTCAATGTAACAGATGGACCCATGTTTGATTCTAACTGCATGCAGTGTAAATATGGAGTAAGCAATTCTCCCTTCGACTGTGTGGGTTTCCTCTGGAGCTTTGCTTTCCACCCTCATTATTGCAACTGTAAATTACCCCTCATGTAAGTGGGTGATGCGAGAAGTAGTGGGAGTTAATGGGAACAGTAGGTTGACTGACTTCCTTCCATATTATCAGGAAATATGAACAAAATAGCAAATTATATTCATTTCAGGTTCCGCCACTTTGAAAATTAGTCTTTCTGATCAAGTCTTCCCTTTGCATGTCTGTGATTATGATTAGGTATGAAAATTTGAATGAAAATACTTTGATACCTTTGTCACACTACTAGATTATTTTCACTCCAATTTCTACAATAGCCTACAATATTAATATTAAACATATATCTAGGTTTATATTTCATGACCCTTGAAACACCCCAAAAAAATGCCAAAAACAGGAGTCATCTTAAAACGTGACCCTAAAATTCGACTCAATTGGTTCCAGAACCCACTCTGACCCCACCCTACAACAATTTTTTTAAGATGCCAGAATATTAGAAAGAAATTATTATTGTTAAATCCTTCAAAATCAGTATCATAGTCTGAGGTAAGTAACTCAGTAAACCACATCCGGAGTTTCACTGTTTACACTGGCTAAGTCAACACACGTATTTTTGTGGCGTTGTCTTATACACCCGATATATGATAAAAACGTGTTTGATCTGAAGGTCATCTTATACGCAGAAATATACGGTATTTATATTAGTTCAATGTTTTGACATTCCTTTAACAGCTGAGATGCACATGCTAAGTTTTTGCCTTTCTTTTGGGATATTCTCAATGATGTCATTTCCCTTCTAATTCAGCACTTTTATTATGAAAACCGTGTGACATGGTGAAACTCCACTTCATGAGAATCAAATTCTTACCTTCAATCCCAGAATTGCAAGCAGAATTCTGCAGCATGAGTGCAAATTGATTATGGGAAAAAATCCATTAAAGGAGTGAAACACAGAAGTCTGGAGAAGCAGAGATTGTAGTAAAAACACACAGAAATGCAAGAGGAACAGTCGGTCTTGCAGCGTCCGTAGGAGGCGGAGATATATTACCAAGGTTTCGGGCCTGGGCGCAGACTGAGAGATCGTTTTGTTGAGCACCTTGGCTCTGTCCACTGCAATATTGTGGATCTCACAGTGGCCACCCATTTCAATTTCCCATCCCATTCCCTTGAAGACATGTCTGTCCATGGTCTCATGAGACCACCCACAAAATGGAGGAACAACACCTCATCTTCCATCTGATCTCCCTCCAACCAGATGGTATTGACATTGACTTATTTGGTTTCCTTTAAACCTCCCACACCCCTTCTTCCCCCAGTCACCTTTCCCCCAGCTCTGACTGACTCTCTTTCCCTTCCCCTTTCCCCTCTGTTTTCTTTCACAGAGCCAAAATCAGTTCACACCCCTCTATCATATCCAAATAACACCTTTTGTTGTCCCCTTGTCAGTCTTCAGTCTTTATTCTGACACCTTCCTGTCCTTTGTTTATTCCTTGAAGGAGGACTCAGGCCTGAAATATCGGTAATATATCTTTACCTCCTATGGATGCTGCAAGACTAGCTGAATTCCCTCAGCATTTCTGTCTATTTTAAGTTTTCTTAAAGGAATGGATAATCTACTATTATCACCAAAGGTAGGGTAACTGCCCTCCCAAATTCAGCAAAACAGTGGGGAAAATTCAGGCAAAACAAGGAGAGAGAGAAAAAAAAATCAGACCAAGTATCTGATGTTCTCTGGGGTTGGGGGGGAGGAGGGGGGTGGTCACTGAAATCTGCCGTCGTCCATGACTCACTACAGACTATCGCCAGATATATCTAAGGTCCCACTGACTGACTGACCCTCCTGGTTATGTCCAGGACCAGCGCTACCATTAGGCAAACTAAGCAGCTGCCTATGGCATACACCACTGATGGGGAGGGCACTCTCAGGGTCAGACAAGTTCAGCTCAAATGCAGTTCTGTGTTCACGGAGTTTCCCATCCAACACCTAGCAATCAGGTAAGGCTTTAATTTTTTGGAGGGAGGTGCTGTCCGGTGAGTGAGGGGCTCAGGGAGGGCAGCAGGATAGTGACTTCCTGAGGGAGGTAGGGGAGTGACTCCCTCACTCGGCCCTGGCCACTGACTTGGTGCTGGGTTGCAAAAGCCCAGTATGTCCCTCCTTCACTCCCCTCTGTGGTTTCTGCTCTTCTCTCCCCCTCCCCGATCCCCCCTCTCTCCCCAGACCCCACTTCTCCCCGGATGTACTGTAAAATTTTGGGCAAATCAACCCCTTAACCAAAGAATCCCCATACACCTATGCAACCTTTCCATCTCTCCTTAGTTAATATGCTAGATTCTAGTCCCACCACATGGTGAATTCTTTGCCATGAAACCAGAAAGGACATCAATAATCCCAAGATGGCAGATATACTTCTACTCTGAAGTTTAACAACCAATGAAGCTACAAGATGTTACAATAGACCAGAGAGCTGCAACACAGCACTATTGGAAAAGCAAATTGGGACAATAAGAAATGAATTAACCTTTACCTTTAATAATTGGATAATGCAAGATACCAACCTAAGAAATTATTGTCACTAAGTTATAAAAAGAAGTACCACAGTGTTAACAAACAGAATGTTTAAAAGGATGATGTTCAGGTTTTGCAAAAATACCACTAGGGAACAAGTACAAATATAAATTATTATATAAATGATCTGCAATAAAAGGCTGCAATCACCTTGAGGGTTCAGGTGACATTACAAACTGTGGAAGTAATGCTTATGTACATTGCAGTTTGACTTCAAACTTAAGATTAGATTTACCATTGAAATCAATCTTACCCATCAGATATTACCACACTCCTGTTCGGCTCCGAATCATGGGTCCTCTACCGGCATCACCTACGGCTCCTAGAACGCTTCCACCAGCGCTGTCTCCGCTCCACCCTCAACATTCATTGGAATGACTTCATCACCAACATCGAAGTACTCAAGCTGGCAGAGTCTGCAAGCATCGAATCCACGCTGCTGAAGACCCAACTGCACTGGGTGGGTCACGTCTCCAGAATGGAGGACCATCGCCTTCCCAAGATTGTGTTATATGGTGATTGAGACAGAGGTGCACCAAAGAAGAGGTACAAGGACTGCCTAAAGAAAGCTCTTGGTGCCTGCCACATTGACCACCGCCAATGGGCTAATCTCGCCTCCAACCGTGCATCTTGGCGCCTCACAGTTCGGCGGGCAGCAACCTCCTTTGAAGAAGACCGCAGAGCCCACCTCACCGACAAAAGACAAAGGAGTAAAAACCCAACACCCGACCCCAACCCACCAATTTTCCCTTGCAACCACTGCAACCGTGCCTGCCTGTCCCGCATCGGACTTGTCAGCCACCCATGAGCCTGCAGCTGACGTGGACATTACCCCTCCATAAATCTTCATCCGCGAAGCCAAGCCAAAGAAAAAGAAAATATATCTACCCTCCTCTGTTGAAGGTAACAATCATTTCATGAGTTTCACCCTATGTGTGAGCTCAAGCAGTGAACTTCAGCATAATATTTATCCATCAAGTCCACACAGCGGACGTGAACTTGTCTCAAGCCAATGACTTAAACAGAAAACTTTTCATCAGAAGGTCACTGAATGGTGATTCAGGGCAACTGATAAAGGCAGCTTGCTTTTTCCTGAGGCTGAAATGAAGAATGTGGAGAAGTGTTCCCCAATGATTGTTGAAATTACTTTTTTTATATAAAAGGAGTGATGGGTTTTTTTTACATTGATATACAATACACTTCCTCACTGGTGAATAGAAATAAAAAGATTGACGCATACTCTATGAATCGTGTGTCTTTATAGAGCAAGATGATACTTGGTAATCACCCAATAGACAAAGTAAGATGTTTACAATGTTAAGGTAGCAATTTTGCAAAAATAAACAACATTACTGATCACAAAAGAAATGGTTCAATAGATCCTGTATAACCATCACAAAAGATGTTTAACAGAGTTCTACAGACGAGACCTATTAGGATCAGTGACTAATCAACAGGGCATCACATGCAGCCAGATGAGGGATTTATGTGAGGATTCATCTGACTTCATAACTGGAAGAAATCAGTTCAAATATTTGAAGTATCTGAAGCCTAAGATTTGGTAATTCTTGAATCCCATTGATCATCGATCTGTAACATTGTCTCATCATTTCTCTTTGTTTTATTGCTATATTTGCATATTCTTAAATATCACATAATCAAGCACAATTTTTTTTCTTTGTTGCACTGTCACTGAAATGATCACCATTTTGTACATTTTTAGCCACATGTAGGGAAACTTACTGGAAGGAGATCAGTCAGTAACCCTGCCAAAGTGTCTATTCTCTCAGGTGATTGAAAGCCTTTCCTTGAATAGTTCCTTAATCCTCCTGTCTGCTTCACTGTACCACGATGAGTGATCTTATTTTCTTTTTGGGAGCCCTGTAGAAAAATGCTAAAATATAAAACCTACAGAATTGACATGATGAACATTGACAGGGGTATTAATTTGTGTAATATGTGGTTTTGCAACTATTCCACTGTAAAGATACACATACACATTTTAGATTGAAACTCTATAATCCACCATTAACTATTTACTTTGCACACTCTCAGACTTGAAAGGAAAAAGTATGAAAACGAAAAATTCTCTTGCAGCTGTGGCTTATAAGATGATCTGTAGTTTATATTTTGGTGCAAATTAGGATTTGCGAACTGTACACTAGATTCCTCGGGGTCACGGTTGGCTACTGAAAGTTAAAACATCCAGAGTGGGAGAGTCCCAGGTTCACAATGTCTGTGCTAAGTCTGAAACACCATTAGTAGGGGCTTCAACCACTCAATGTCCAAGGGGCTCAAGAGTGCATTTACAGGTTATTCAAATTCCTTTTGAATGTGGACAAGGCAAGAATAGGCTGAGCTGTGAGAGCTCTTCACAGATAAATAGCCCCAAGATGCACATCACAAATGACTATCCGTTGACATGCTACCAAACTGTGGAAATGGAGCAAATAAGTTACCTCCATGTCCCAGAGGAAAGGAAATATTTCCTGAATTACAACAATCTCCCCGTTTCAAAATTATTGTAAATTATTTTAGACGTGATGACGTGATGAACGATGTGACATAAATACAAGCCTTTTTTTGAAGAAGAAACAAAGTCGCCCAAAACAAATACATTATTCAGAGGGGAGTACATTACTGTTTATACAAATAACAGATCTTAAACTGTAATTCTGGAAAGAGTAACAGAATTTGTCCCCGAAAATTACCTTTACTCCCTTAAAATGTGCTTGTTATAGAAGTGCTCCATTCTTTTAGAGTGTTTTTTAAGCACATATTCAGGATATAATTATTGATCAGTCATTTTATACATCAAAGAGAGAAGGGATCCTGCCTGCAGGTAATGAAGCAGGCAATCTCTCGTTGAGGACAAATGTTCATTGGCAAAGACAACTGATGCCTTCCAAGTCCAGCTCCTAAAATAGGAATTAAAATAAGTGCAGACTTGTCGTATAAGAATATTTCCAAAATCAGCTCTACCCTAAACCTAATGTTTGGTTATTATGTCATGGCTAATAATGTAAATTGTATCTTATCTATTGGAGCATACAACGCAAACACTGAGTGACATTTTCCTGGTATGTATTTGATTATGCCTTTACACACACATAGAGTTTCTCAACATACCAAATGGCATAAAAACTGATCAATTCCTATCTCTGACTCTCTAACCTCCCCAACCCATCCTTTGATTTCCCCTACCCTCTACTTCCCCCCTTCCCCCACCCTCATCTCCCTAACACCCTCCAGCACACCGACTCCCACTGTGACCCCACGTTGGTCTTTACCATCCCCTCTGACCTTCCCCTCTCAGAGATGGAACATTCTGTCCTCAGTAGAGGCCTCGCCTTTGTCCTCCTTCGCCCACACCTCTGAGTTCCATCCATGCCACAATACCGAAGTCTACACCCGTCGACTCTGTCTCCCTGCCCACTTATTCCACCATGATTCTCCACGCCCCACTGAAGACCACTTCTCCCACCTTAAATCAAACTTCTTCCAATTTAAGATCTTAAATTGAGTAGCAACTTTATCTCTTTCTATAACTACCTTGAAACTTACAGAAATGCAGTCACCATTCCCAAAGTGTTTCCCTACTGACATTTCCACCAATAAAGTCAAGTACTGCCTCATCTCCAATAGGACTGTTGACATATTGTCTCCAAAAATTCTCTTGGTACATTTAATAAATTGTGACCTTTCTAAGCCCTTTGCATAAAATCAATCACAATCAACATTTGGCAAAGGTAAAATTCCCTGGCACTTTCAACCTTTCGTTTTTGCTGTTTTCGGTGAATTGCTTAAGTATCTGTTCCTCTAATTCTCATCAACTCTTGGGAGGCCTATAAAATTATCTCAGCAAAGTGATAAATACCCCTCGTTTATTCCTATGTTTTGCCCAAATGGCTTCATTGGAATATGATTCTTTAAATACAGGCATGATGTTTTCCCTAATCAATAGCACAGCCACTCCTTTTCCCCTCCTCAAATGTATTCCCCTCTATATCTCAAACTTCGAGTGGAACATTAAAGCTGCCAGTCTTTCCCTTCCATCAAGCGGTGATTCTTGCTATAATA
The DNA here is from genome assembly GCF_036971445.1 of Narcine bancroftii. Lineage (NCBI taxonomy): Eukaryota > Metazoa > Chordata > Chondrichthyes > Torpediniformes > Narcinidae > Narcine > Narcine bancroftii. The sequence goes on along the minus strand of NC_091478.1, from coordinate 88,967,167 downwards.
TCATCTGGATTACTTGGGAGGATCCTTCCAATGAAAGCCCTTGAGCCTACCTTTGTCTGCTCTACCCACTGGACTTGCTTTATTTATCCTCTACATCTGAGTCAGTGTTCCAATCTGCTGCCCTGCTACTATCTGTCCTGCCACCCACACACTTAGTATCAACCCTCACAAACAGCATAAACAAACCTCCCTGCAAGGCTATTGGTCTCCTTTCAATTGAGGTGCTCCTGTCACTTCCCAGGGATGACAACTCAGAGCAAATTCTGTGACCTGCTACAGGAATGGTTGATGTGAGAGAAGCCACAGTGTCCATGAAAGTATTGGAAGCAGTGTAATGGAAGTTGACACTGCAGGATGGTTGAATCCAAGAGAAATGGAATATACCTTCTGCAAAGGTTGAGCTCCTGTGAAAGGTTGGAAAAGAACTTTAGTTTACTCCTGATATTTTCATGCAATTTTTCAAGAAGACACCAACGCTCAAAGCATTTACTCATGCCTGTCCATCAACAGATGGCCCGCCAATGTTCTCAACTGAGTTCTTGGAGCTCATGTGAGACCTTCCTCTCAGGAGATCTGATAGCTGGACTATCTTTTCCCCATAGATTTATGACTTGCCAATTGTTGATCTCACTTCTCAGCCACATGAAGGGTCAGATGGTAGAAACAAGTGTCAGAACAAATGATGGGTGCCTTCTTCATTGCTGGCATCGGGATCAGCAGATTTTATGTGGGTAGATGGGATTTTTCTCCCAACTTTTTCACTCGGACAACGAGATTCATACTTTGATGCCATCATCTTATCTGTACTCAACTGTGTCTTGCATAGTCAGGTGAAGCTACAAACCACCTACCTTCCAAAAACTTCGATCAGCACTTGCAAAGTGCAGGTCGTGCGAGCAACTCTGAAAATTTGGCAGCTTGGATACGTATTAACATAATGAACAGCATTGTTGCTGCTACCTTTCCACTTGACTCCTGATAATGAGATGCAAGCATGTCCTGCACCTGGTCATACAGTTCCAGGTTAATCGTACATTGTGATCTTTGGGCTTACAATTCAATGTCAAATTTTGCTCGAGTGATATTTTCTTCTATTCTAATTGTAAAGAGGACACAAGGTATCTATTTGAACTTGCATCATCATCTGTTGGCCAATCCCACTAAAGCAAGATGATTGGAGAGTGTAACCATAAAATCCATATTTGATGGGAAATTCCAATTATAATCAATGATCTTGGCATCAGAAATAATGCAATATTGCTTTAATGTACTAATAAATTACACTTTGGTTTAGCTCTAACTTTCTGGAAGAGGACTGTTGGAAAAGAACTGTTTAACAAATTTCCAGTTGAGAAACATTATGTAGTCCTTAAAAATTGTTTACAATTAAATATCTTAAAGGTATTACCGAGTAATGAGAAAACGAGAAAATTTAGGTGAATAGTACATTACGCCCAGATGTAAATCCCTTATCCCTATTCTACTGTAAGGCCAGTTCTACAGTTTAAATTTATGCTCACTTTTCATCTCACTACATTTTGAATGTACATTTTTGATCGTTTTTTCTGACAATTATTATAGGGTCTTTACCTTCAATTTTGTTGCTTTTTTTTAACCCATTTGATGTTTCTCAGCTCTGACACTTGGCACATTCAACGTTGTGCTGTACTGAAAAGTGCAAAACTTCCATTTTACCCCAATTCAAAGCATATAAATTTGACAGCATTTAAATGGGAAAATTAAATACACAAACATTAAACACCTATGTGTATATTGTTTATAGTGAATGATTTTGGGGTGAGAGGGGGGCAAGCATCTGCACCTCACAACTCCCTCTCCCAATTACGGATGTCCCTGATCTCAGCTTCCCCATGAGTCTCGTCTTCTATTGCAATCAAACTTGCAGGAAGCAGCAATAAACAGAGAACAAAAACACAGATGTATCTTTCCAAGACATAGCATATACAGAGCATTATAGTTATTGGATAGAGATGGGACATTTTTCTGAGACAATAGTAAATGAATCAGAGCAGATGGAAATAAACTTGACATGGTCTGAAAGAGAGAGCTTTTACAGTTGAGGGTGATTAGCATTTCAAATTGAAAGAAAACATTTAAATTTTAAATAAAAAGGAGGATGAGTATAGCAACAGGTAACCACGAGGACTAGGATCTGGAAATTCCACTTTCACTAATAAAGTGAGAGTAAAATTTGGACAGGAAATAATCAAATCCAATCAGAGAAGCCATAAAGGTGATCTCAGAATAGAGCAGGCGTATATGTCATACAGATTGATGCAATATGTAATATTCTTTGGACTTCATGCAATTTTTATCGTTATATGACCAGTGTGACACTTCAAATTATGCAGCTTCAGGGGGATGGGAACATTGTGGTTAAGTTATCAGAGTGGTATCCAAAGGTCAAGATGATTGATCTGGAGACACGATTCTGAATCCCCCATTGTGGCAGCTGAAGAATTTAGATTCATGTGATTAAAGAGATCTGAATCTCAATGTATCAGTAATGATAGCGACGAAACTATTGGATAAATGGAAAATAAATTGATGCACAAATCCCCTTCACAGGGTGAAATTTGACATCCTTAATCTTCCTATCTACAGCCACCAGATCCCACCACTGTGGTTGGTTCTTAACTGCCCAGTGGGCTATACAGTTTAGGGACCGTTAAGAATGCACAACAAATTGTTTGACTTGTATCTTTTCCACGTTCCTTATATTAATTTTCTTTAGGCTTTGTTTTTCTTTTAGTACTAGCCATATATAACATCTGGCAATGCAGTCAAGAGGATTGAGTTTTTCTCCTTTACTATTTTTTTAATATTATTTGTTTTATTTCCAAAAAGGTATATGCTATTTAGAATATGAATTATGGATTTGATTTACAATTTATGTATGTAAATAACATACAGAATATCTTATTTAGTTTATATAACTGTCTATACTATCTTATTGAATTGTACCCTTTTTGTTTGTATAAGTTCTTTATTAAAATCAATAAAAATATTTTAAAAAGAAGAATGCACAATATAAGGTGGCTGGGTCAGTGACATCCATATCACATAAATGAATAAATGAGCAAAAAGTTACAGCAGGGGACACTGGGCATCTTAATCTTGATCTGCTGCAATATGTATGTAAACAGACACATAATTTATGAAGGGTACTTGTACCTGGAATTTTATGTTCCTTTCTACAGAGAAAATCAAATATAAACAGAATACATAAACAAGGATACAACTTGAAAATTCTCATGTTATCACTTCAGAGCCTGAGCCCTAGCTACCTCTGGAAACTCCTCTAGCCTAACAAGCTCCTGGGAACTCTACACGAACTCTAATCTTTACCGTAATTCTTGACTTTTGTGTATTTCCAATTTGTTCTGTTCCATCACTGGTGTCCCTTCAAACTAACCTTACCCCTAACCTTTGGAATTCCCTTTAAAGAATCCTTCATTTTTAAAGCCTTCCATAAGGTTCCAATTTATTGATCAAATTTGACCTACTGTATTCCTTTATGCAGCTTTGTATCAAATTATATCTGAAAAAAGCACATTGGAATGTTTTGTTATCTTCAAAGCATGCCATAAGTGTAAGTAGTTGTTTTCCAGTTCACAGTAGTGCTTATACCTGCTTTAACACAATGGCCTGCTGCTCTGCATCAGCTCTGTCGACTGGACAACCCCTGTTATCATCTACCTGGATGGCTCTTGATGCCGACTGGCCAGGAATTGTAGAGTCAGATTCAGCAGCTACGTTTTCTTTTATATTTAACGCCGTCATAGCATGCCTGAAGCATAGAATATTTTGGTTCCAAAAAATAGCCCTGACAGCTTGAGAGATACACATAAATCAAGCTCAGAAAAGGTATAATTCCTTGAATAAAAGTATTTAAAGGATGCAGCAAGAATGACACTGCACCCATTACTCATTGATAATGACCAGAACATCCATTTCCCCATTATTGGAAGTCATTAAAGTGGACAATTAGGTACTCATTATATTGATGTGTTTATATGAATTTTGATGAATTTTGGCCCTGATAATCAACTTTGATACATGTATAGTAATTTAGTGATAACCTTTAGCTTGACCATCACCAGACAAATTCCTTTGAGCATTTCTCTTTGTCACACCACTCTGCTGAACTCACGATGGTTGATGTGCTTGAACAAAAAAAAAGTGGTTATCAAGATATGCCCATTGCTTTCTTCACTTTGCCTCTACCCAGTGTAACTTCACATTCTCCATTTAAATCTCCATCCAAATTCACATTTAGTCTTCTCTGGGCTCACTGCTCCTTTCAACTTTCCTTTCACAATTACTTACATAACCTTCCCAGCTCATGTTACCCATGCCATCTCGGCCACAGATAAGGCCATCTCTAATCATGCCCAAATAATGTCCTTTCCCCTTCTCACCCTATACCTGGAAAAAAAACAATCACAATTTATTGATCTTCAACTTCCAAAATACCAATCGACCAATCATTGAATTTCCATACCGTATCCAACCCTTGCCTCACCATGCTTAGTCAATCACTAATTTTTAGCCGAATATTAAAGGACTTTTCGTTAAGCAAGTTTATTGCAGGAGATGAGGTAGGTATATTGTAGATCGATCACATTACCATTGGATTGGAAAAGGATCAAGCAGCTAAATGGTTTATTTTTTTTATTTCTATCTTACTAAATTCCAATGACCCTTTCACTGTACCTAAACAGTCAGCCAGATTGTACAACATCAAGTACGGGATGAGCAGGAATGATCTCATTAAATATTGAGAAGACATTGCCTTCAAACCCTACCATTAACTCCATCCATGATAACATTCTGGAATGAACCAGACAGTTTGCAACCTGTGTCATATTTGTTTCAGACTACAATGACTACATCAGTAAGAATGCCCATTTGCAACTCCGTTACATCTCCTGCCTCCTCTCGTGTCTCATCCCACCTGCTAATGACACCCTTGTGCACCTTTACTGCCTGACTATTTGAAATCACAAAAAAGCTAGCCTTTGTCATTTTGTCTGTCATAAATATGAGGAAATCCAAAATTCTGCTTTCATGACAGGCCAGTCAAAAAAAAAAGGAAAAATAGAAATGAAAACCAACAAGACTAGGCAACATTCAAAGTGAATTTAGACAGATATAAGGATTGGAAAGGTTTAGAGGGATACTGGTCACACGTAGGCAAATAGCTTTGAGGACATCTTTATCAGATTGGATATGTTGTAAAACTCTATGACTGCAAGTCTAGGCTATTCACTCTTCACAAAAACACAGCCAGTCTTATAAGTGTCCATGGGAGATAAAGATATATTGCAAACACCAAGCCTAAGCCCTTCTTCAAGGAATAGGCAAATACGCAAAATACAGGAAATCTCAGAATAGAGACAGTGCTGGCTATGGGAGGACCGCAGACCAACAAAAGGTTTAAATTGGATATGATAAAGGGAGAAGTGTCTGTGCAAAGGGAGATAGGGGGAAAAGGGAGAGAGACAGAGCTGGGGCAAAGCAACAGGGGAAGAAGTGGATGGGGATGGGCATGGGTTTAATGAATGCCAGAGAAGTTGATGTTGGAGGGTGCCCAGGCAGAAGATAAGGTGCTGTTCTCCAATTTGTGGGTGGTCTCAGTCTGGCAGTACATAAGACCATGGACAGGTATATCAGCAAAGGAATGGGGTGGGGAATTGAAGTGGGTGGGCACTGGAAGTTCCACACTATTGCAGCGGACAAAGTCAAGGTGCTCAACAAAGTGATCTCACAATCTGCGCCCAGTCTTTCCATTGTAGAGGAGACCACAACAGGAGCATGACTCCAGCAGATTCACAAGTGAAATGTTGCTTCACTTGGAAAGACTGTTTGGGGTCCCGAATGGTGCTGAGGGAGGAGGTGTGAGTGGATATTCACCCTTCACAGTCGGCTTTAATTTTTAATAAAATCGTGCTTCTTCCAGCTCAACTCACTTTTCTATGCTATCTTTACAAATTTAAAACTCCATTAATTTCAGTCCTGAATATTCTCAAAAACTAAACTTTATTGAATAAGAATTTCAAAGATTCATCCCCGACAAGTGAAGAAAATTCTCATCTTTTATCCTTGCTAAGCATCAAAACAGTGGTTTCTGATTCTACCCTATACATATTAGGTAAACACACCTTCCCAATATCATTTTTTAAGTTCATCAAGAAATACGTATGATACAATATAATTGGTTACACAGACTATACATTACACCGCAAAAGTTAAATAAATGGGACCCAACAGTATCTGATAGATGTTTTCGATGTAAAAAAGAAATGGGAACAACAATTCATGCAATCTGGACATGTGAGAGAGTAGAAAAATTTTGGGATGATCTCAATCAGATATTAAATAAAATAACAGAAAACAATATACCAAAGAATCCAGAGATCTTTCTCCTAAGTAACATAAAAAACAAAGAATTTGGAATTGATTTGGAGGATGCACAAAAAAGATTTGTTAAGATAGCCCTAGCCGTAGCAAAAAAATGTATTATGTCAACCTGGAAATTGGAAGATCATTTGAAAATACAACAATGGTATATAGAAATGAATAAATGTATTCCATTAGAAAAAATAACATATAGTTTAAGAAATAATATTGAAATATTCGAACAAGTATGGGAGCCTTACATTAAATACAATAGCGAAAACCTACCGGGGACAAACATTACCTAAGTTGATGGAAGGAGAAGGAAAGAAAAGAATGGACTCTGTAGAATTTCTGGTGTATTTTTGTTGAATGACAACATTGTCTGACTGAATTAATGCAACCTAGATTGTATACCTAAAATGGATGAGAGGGAGGGGGGTGGGGGGGTGGCTTGGGAGGAGGGGGGGGGGGGGGGGGGGAGAGAAAGTCACTGTAAATGTGTGAAAAAGAAAAAGTGTATATCATGGCTATTGTGATTTATGGTGTGAAAAATAAAAACAATTTTTAAAAAATTTTTTTTAAAATATATATATGTGAGTTTAGGACTCATTCTTCCAAATTTTAGGGATTAAAGGCTGTCTATTTAATCTGTCTTCTTCCTCCTCCCATAACAGAAACTCTTCACACAAATCTCTGATGTCGTTTTTCAAAACTCATTTAATGGCAGGTGCCACATCCCATAGAGTCACCACTTCACAGATCCAGAAACCAGAGTTCAATCCCGATCATCGGCAAACAGTCATTTCTATTTGTGTCATTTTAAATGTCCTCACCAGCATAATTCCCCAACAACTACGTATATCAATATCATATCTTCTGACAATTCCCAAGTAACACATCTCTAGGCATCTACACCAGCATCACAGCAGTTGACAGGTAAGCCATTATTATATTGTCAGACAAGCATACTAGTATTTCACACTTGACAGATATACCAGCTTCCTGATAATATCCTGGATTTAAATTTCCTGACAAATATAGCAGCATTAAGTCATCAGAGACATATATTCTTATCAATCCCAAACAGGTAGCAGCAATATTACACTTCTGTGAAATATATCTGTATTACATCTCTTGACAGGCACATTATGATGAAATTTTCCAGAAAATATTACAAAATCTGATTCCTGACAAGCATTTCCCAATTGGTGCCCCGTGTTTCCCAGCCACTACGATATTTTCAACCAGTTTCACGTTGCCCTGTCATTATACCAATACCACGTTTCCTTCCCCCTCTCGCCTGCCCCCCGCCTTCCAACCAGTCTCGCATCTCCCAACCAATATACCAGTCTCTCATTTTCCAGCCGGTATCCCAATCCCACATCATCTAACAAATACACCTGGAGGACATCTCATGCTTCAACAAGCATTACAGAATTACATTTCCCAACCATGTGCTCGCATCACATTGCATGGATATTCATTGATTGAAAAATCTATTTCATAACCAGCAAATACTATAATAGTGATGTGTAAGGGGTGGCCAAACTTGCTTAACACAAGAGCCACATATTGTAAACTTCAAGTGTTCGAGAGCCACAAGTTACATAAAAATATTACATACACATTTTGTTGCAAACTTTTATATAAATAAAGAAATATATGCATGTAATAAACTTTGTTCATGTACATATTCTTTAAACTGCTAATTTTTATTAGTGTTAATAATCAAAAAGTATACATACCATAGTCGAATTTTGTGGACCAATTTTTAGGGTAAAATTTAGTGGGGGGGGGGTCGACTACCGCACGCATACTATTTTTGACCATGGTAAATACCAGTGTCATTCGGGGATTGGGAGCTCGGTTGAGTGGGTGGCTGGGGTCTAAGCAAGAATCCACGGTCTGGGCGCCAGGAGCTCAGATGGGTGGGTGGCCAAAGTGTCAGGAGCTTGGAGGGGAGGGCGGCTGGGGCATCAAGAACTCTGATGGATAGGCAGCCGGGGCCTAAGAGAGTGTTTGCAGTCTGGGCACTGGGAGTTCCACAAGCCGCACATTTATATGTCAAAGAGCCACATGTGGTTCACGAGTCAATTTGGCCATCCCTATTATATGCCCGCAAAAATGACGGAGAACAGTTCACAAACATTTGGTTAAACAGTGGAAGATACTCACCATGCATCTTAATTTTTCAAATGAATGTGGTTTCAGAAAGCAGATGACAATTGTTTTGCTTCCTTTATACTTCAGTTCACATAAAGCAGGTTTAACTGAGATTTTTAATACTGACTTGCAAGCATACATGTACTCAACATTCTCAAGTGTGACGAATAACAAAGTTACATAAATGAAACATGGGTCAGGGCTATGGAAATCCTTTATCATCAACCCAGCAAGAGCTAACCATGACTTCAGAAACCATTCCCTATTTAAAGAAATCTTTTTTATCATCATTAATTGATTATTTTATGAAATAAGTTAAAATAGTGATTTCAACAAAGTGTACTTCAAAATACTTGCTACAAAAAAGAGTAGGCATTCATTTACAATTAGTACAGCAGGCTTATTAAGCAGCCCCAATGTCAAACAGGGGTTATTTTATTCCTTTTCATGTTTTACTGTTTATTGTTCTTTTTAATTATTCAGAACCATATTTCATACTAAATAATTATGTTTTAGCAGTAAATAAAACAAATGTACTCTCACCAATGCCAAATAACTACCTCAAGTCACAAATACATCAGTTACAGAGAATTAATGACCTTTGATAAATTTTGATGCTTATTCTTCCAGCACTGTGAGATACATTTTGTTTTGTTATTGTTGAGGTCTTTTTTCATTATTACTTTAATTTATTAACACATTTATACAGGTTAATCCAATTACCCATAATGGTCAGTCTAACTTGATCTCGTGGTCTCGAGATAATTAAAAACAACAAATGCACATGGGTCCATCTAAAAAGAAAAGGTATTGCCAACATAAAAGCTGTAACAAATTTTAATGAACCTGTAATGAACCTACTAAATCTTTCCCATATTTGAGTACGTAACAGCATAACTGTTCCACATCTTTAAAAAAAATGTAATTGTTCAACCTCAGGATGTCTGACCCTTTGTAAGTCACTTGCCAAAATCCAAACTTTTTAATAGCTAAAAGCTGGATAATGAGGGGTCTTTGCTTCACTTCCAACACAAATGGTGACACTTTTTTGATTGCCAAGAGAGTGAGAAAATCCACACATTTGCAAACTGAATTAGGTCAATTTTTTTTTGTACTCCCAGAGATGGAATATTTTTCTAACATAATATTTATTAGCACTATTCCGATAATAATCATCGGCTGAAGTAAGCGGGATCCACTAGAACCATTCTGAGATTCTAAATGATGGCATTCTGAAATGGAGTCAATTATTTGAGCAGTTTAATTTACATTCAAGTTCACAAATATGTTCATCTGCAATTTACCTTTATTTATAAGCACATACCAATACTTTAACTTTTTCTGATTTCAATCTTAAATTGCTTAATAAATACAAGTAAAATTATTCATGTTACCATGCAGGGGAGATCTAACTTTTGAACCACCATATGTAATTGTAACAAGAATACATTGCAGGAGAAATGAGCGATATATTCTGCTTTAGCAAGTTTTCAGATCTTTAAAACAGGGCCTTGTATATTGTTCTAAATTTTGGCAATGATATCTTGAAGTCAAAGTGAAGTTGTATTTCCATTATTTCAAGTATACACATGACTGAGAGCTCTTTTAAGTTGCACAGTTTTTGACTGAGCAACTTTTGTAATACCTTGAAATATTTTCATGCTCCATATTGCATCTCTTGCAGTGATATTCTTTTCTAGTACATGTCAAAACTAATTTGGAGTACACAAAAAAAGGCAAAACTCAGCAAGACTTCAATTCTCACACACTAATGTCACTTGATGTCATTTGGCAGACAGATCTATTCAGCCTCATTAAAAGTGTACTAAAATGGAATAATAAAGTCACCCGGTAAAATTCAAGTCTAGACTTAACCTCGCAATATATTCACACAAGTTCTCCAGCAAGCTAATGCCCCGCTCTGCCTGCTGTGCTTACATTGTACACCTTAGTCTGGTGAACTGGACTCAGTCGCTAACATAGGGGGAAAAAAAATTCAGCAGTGGTATGACTTGAGTTTAAGTCCATAATAATTGACCTCTAAACAAGGACCAGACTTAATGCTGCCTCTTCAACAAATTAATCGCTTCCCTAAAAATTGTAAATTGCATAAGACATCAGCTAAGTGTTGCACATCAGAATTGACCTATTTGGAAGAAGGTCTATGTCTCCCTCCTCAGATCCATTTTAAGATCTGTTAAAGCATGGAGATTAACTTCCATATTTTACATTTTTTTTCTTTATCAAGTTATATGAAAACATGGATTTAAAAATTGATCAAATGTAATCTTTTAAACGTTTGCCTGATCAGGAATATCCATTGTAAATTTAACATTACATGTGTAATTGCTAAAATTGGCTCCAGCCATCTCACCAATTGTATGTCTTGCCAGTCAATCAGAAAGCAGCTCTGAGAGTGATCATGCCAAGGTTCAAGTCCCAGATCTTCACACCCCACACTTGATGATGATGTGTCATAGCAAGTAACCTAGAATACAAAAGAAGAAAATATGGAGAAAAATACATCAAGGTAATGCTGGAATTAATTCTGTCCAATGACTAGAGATGATTTTGTGCAATAATCTCACTGACGAAAGTGCTTCGATTTTATTGAGGTCATAATTTAACTTAATAAAGTTTCAGTTCTCACAGTATATCATAGCATGTAATTTCAAGGTAATTTTCTGTCTCCATACACTAGTCAAAAGAAAAATGAAATAATGTGTGCAAATTTAAACCATGGAGTTGAAAGGAAGGAATACAAGCAGCGCACCCTGATGGGTTGGAGATCCATTCCAAGTTGAGCGCAAAAATCACTGACACTGCAGAGCAACACTGAAGAAGATCTGTGGATGAGATGTCAAACTAAAACCCTAGTAGATAGAGGTAAAAGATCCTCCTGCACCATGTGAAGAATGGAAGTAGCGGTATATTACCGGGTACCTTGGTAATAACTCAACCGAAAACATTAACTGGTCATTCAACTGGTCACGCAGCCTAAGGAATCTTGTTGTGCACAAATTGGCCAGCATAGCCACCGACAAAACAATGATTTTACTTGTGAAGTGTTTTGGAATGTAGCAAGGATATAAGACGATGTCTATCTAAGAATATAAAAAAATGTTTTATAAACCACAGTATATTTTTAATGACATACTGTGCATTTTAAAATATATTTAATGCAATTTTTTGGGGGCAAACTGTTCAACATTTGACGTGCAATATGTGTCAATAAAGACCCAAATCTACATCAGTATTTGAGAGTATAAAGGTTTTAATGCAAGTCACACTGAATACTTTCTACCAAATTGATTTGTGTTTGAAATCCTGCACACTTAAACAATTGTATAGACCTTGAGTATTTCTCTCTTTATTTTGAAAATATTAATTTTCATTCTTTAAGGACAGTTCATTCCATTACACGCTTTCTTTAACTCAGGTTGAGCTGCACCATTCAAACTTTCAACAACCCATTCAACTATGACTTCTCCTTTCTATGTATCCCTACTAACGCAAAGATTTCTCCTATGCACCTTTCTATCATGATTCATCTGCCCCACTGCCTCAAGTGGTCTGCTGTGGACAAGCTTCATCCATGATTTTATTACTTTGTGTTTTGACTATAATCAATAGTTGTCTGGTCAATCTCCCATCTTCAATCGCTCATTTTCAGTCAAAATTCCTGTCATAACCCACATCAAGTTCTGCTCACTCATTTAAGTTTCTTATTCTGTTACTAAAATCACTCACTGATTTCACTCCTGTTTAACTCTGTAACATACCAAAAGTTCTACATTCCTCCAAATCTGGTTCCTCTGTGACAATCATTCTTATCACCCTTGCATTGCGGCCCATGCCTTGTCATATTAAAGCTGCATGGCATAATGCCTCTCTCTCTCTCTCTCTCTCTCTCTCTCTCTCTCTCACCTCCGTTAAGAGTTTCTGTTTTAATGCTCCTCTATTGCTATGATTTTAGTCAACCATTCCAATGTTTCCTTTATTTGGTTTGAACTGAATTTAAAAACATAAGAATATAAAAGGAAGAAGCATGAGCAGGCCAAGTGAATCCTTGAGCTTGCTCCAATCAGATCATGGATGACCTTTTGCCTTGGTGCTATTTTACTGCAAGATTTCTTCAAGATCTAAAAATCTATCATGATTACATTAAGATACAGCACCTCTACAGACTACCACAGAATTTCAATGCAATCCACGGTTTGTGGAAAAACACAAAACTATTCACTTTGGAAGAAAAAAAAATCAAGAAAGGAGAGTTTTTAAAAAATGTTAACAGATTGAAAGGTGCAACAGACATCTGCTGGAGGAACTCAGTGGGTCAAGCAACATCCATGGGAGAATGGTCAGAACCCTTCATCAAGAGTAAGTGAGCAAAGATAGCCAGTGAAATGTAATCAGAGTGAGGGGCTTGGACGGGGGCCAGTATTTCATGTTCAGAGGGATCTCAATATCCTTGAACACAAATCACTGAAAATTAATGTACAGATATAGCAGACAATTAAGATGGTAAATAGTAGAACAGAATTCTTTGGAAGATTTGAGTGCAATTATATCGGATCATGGTGCAGACAACACCTTTAACACTGAACATATCTAATTCTCCTGCCCAAGAAAGTATATATTTGCACTTGAGGGAGTACAGCAAAGGTTATGGATAGCCGGTGAAAGCATTATCTCATCATCTCCACAATGAGCCCCATTAGAATTCGAGGTGTTTCAATGAAATCACCTATGTTTCTAAACTTAGGAGAGAGTCCAGGTTTTGTTTGCGGGCCCTCTCCTCAAAGGACAAACGTGTCATTGGAAGAATGGTAAGCGTTTGCTCCACTCCCTTAATTCCATATATTAAGGCAAGAAATTAGATCTATATATTTTTCACCACATCATTCCGTCTGTCCTTGCAGGTTTACTTGACCTCTTGAAGCAGTTCTGTATTCTCATCACATTGCACATGCCATCAACCAACATGAATATTTCCATGTGGACCCTCGTTGATGTAATTGTGAATAGCTGGGGAGCAGCACTGATCCCTAAGGCATCGACCCATAGCTTCCTCATCCTAAAATAATTTGCTTATGTATAATCTCTGTTTTATGTCCATTAAACAATATTCCATCCATGCCAGGGGATAACCTTCAATCCTCTGAGTTCTAATTTTGTTCAATAACTTCTTGAGTAACACCTCAAAGGTTACTCAATAAGTTCAAAAACAACACTGGTTCCCTTTACCTATTCTGCGAGGTGCACCCTTAAAAGATTCTAATCGATTTATTAAAGATGATTTTCATCAATCTACGTAAATGCTACCCAATTGAATTTGTGTTTTCTAAGTTCCCCGTTATCACTTTCTTAACAATGTGGTTATGGCTTTTATCAGTTCACAGCTGGAGAGTTACGTACAGTTCTGATTTCCAGACTACAGGAAGAACATGGTTGAAACCAAAGAGGGTAGAGAGATTGTTGCTTGGGATGGAGTTTTTCAATTATAAGGAGGCTGTGTTTGTTTTTCTTTGATGGAGGAGGCTGATGAGGGAACTGGTGAGTTTGCACAATTATGGCATAGCAAGATAACTGTAATAGATATTTCCCCATAGCAACAGTATCAAAAACTAAAGGGCTTACATTTGATCAATTGAAAATTAAATATGGAATACAAAATAAATGCAATATTTGGATATTACCATTTAAAAGCTTATATACAAGAAAGAATAACGCCCCCCCCCCCCCACCCCCTCACGGTGATCTATCTATTTTGCTTGAGGGGGTAAAGAAGAAAGATTTATATAAATCGAAACAAAGATGGGAAAAGGATTTGGCTACAGATACAACTGATAGAAATTGGTCACAAATAGGTTATGAAAAATACAATAAATGTCAGGTATAGACTTGTACAGTATAATTTTATACACACTAATAAATTGAAATCAGATATTTCAGATAAATGTTTCCGATGTAAATATGATATAGGTGCTTTTTTTTACATTCTACATGGACATGTCCCAAAGTGAACTCTTTTTGGACCAATTTAATAGATTTTCTTCTTCAGGTAGTGAGTGTTAGACTCCCGAGAAAGCCTACGTTATTTCTTTTGGGGGATATCTCATGGAATAATCCAGATTTAAAATTGGATTGGTTTCAAAAGGAATTCTTAAAAATTGCACTGGCAGTTGCCAGAAAACGTATTGCTGCTTCATGGAAATTGGACACAGATTTAGTATTAGATAGATAGCATGGTGAAATATGATGTTGTATACCCTTGGAAAATATTCTGTGTAATTTAAAGAATAAATATGATACTTTTTTGAGAAAGATTGGTGTTATAACCTTATAAAGATTTACAGCAAGTTAACTGGTGGATTATGGTTTGAGTTTGTCACTCCCTGGCCTCACCTTATTTTAACTTCTTAATGTTTTAGTTTATTGTATATCTTATATTTAGTGGATATTCGTAGTTATAGTGGTTAATATTACTAGGTTGCAATTTAATTACAAGATTATATCCAGGATTGTTTATATAATTATTCTATTTCCTTTCTTTTCCTTTGTTTTCTTTTTCTTGTGTTTTCCTGTGTGGGAGGAAAGGGTTTGGCATGGGGGGGGGGGATAATTTAGGGAAGGAGGATAGTGGCTCAGAGGTGATAGGAGGAAGAACTTATTCACCAGAGCATAGTTGGAATCTGGTATACACAGTGTGACTGGGTGATGGAAGAAGATACTTTTTAACCATTTCGCAGGTACTTGCACTGCCAACTCATAGTGGGGGTGGTGGGGGGGGGGGGGTGGGGGGGGCACAGTCCACGTATTTGTAAATGGGATTAGTATCAATTGTGATCTGATGGTTAACAAAGAGGGCCAACCAGTCCGGTTTCTGAGCTCCATGACTCCATGAGTCTACAATGCCAACAATTATCTGACAAGCTAATTGGTAAGTGGCACTCCATTTTCTCTCTGTCTTTTCTTTAAAATATGAAGTTGTATTTTTGACCTTCTAATCTATAGGAAATATTCAAGAATCTATGGAATATTATATCCGCTAATTCCAAAGCCACTTTTTTCAAAATGGGGTCATGGGGATTTTTTCCAACTTGATTTCCTTTCATTTCGCCAATATCTTTTTTAAAATGGTGGAATGCTGGTCATTGGGTCATGGGGATTTTTTCCAACTTGATTTCCTTTCATTTCGCCAATATCTTTTTTATTTAAAAATGCTAATTTCTTGTAGCTCATCATTTATGTACCTTAATATCTCTTCCAATTTTTCTTTTGCTTCTTTCACCAAGATAGACAAATTGAATTTGTGTTCTTTAAGTTTAATTCCTATTTCCTTATTTTCACCTTAGTCTATCAGAGAAACAGTGTTTGGGCATTTGTTTTAAAGAAATATTGAAGCTTTTATAGTCTGTTTTGTTTACTCCATAATTACTCTCAAAACATACTCTCCCTTCTCTTGCGTTTCCATTGTGAATTCTAAATATGCCCAATCCACAAGCTCAATGATCTTTATTGGCAACATTAAGTTGTTTCCTTTGATCAAAAATGTATTTAAATTTTCTTTTAGTTATTTTTTTATGCTCTTGCATCTTGGGACATTTTCCCATATTACCAATGCTCATATTTTCCCATATTACTAATGTTCACACCTATTCACTGATGTAGAAATGAGGTATCCTTTGACAGCTTTGCATTTACCCGAGTTGCTCTTTTGCTTCATTCGGGCTTCAAATGACCAGTTCTGATGAAGAGGATGCAAAGCATCACAGACTCAGGAGAAAGACCAAAGTAACTTTGCTGGTGCTAAAATCTGGAACTGTAAAAAAAAAGTACTTTTAAGATGCATCAGATTTATTAAAGACTCATGTCTTGTGATCGAATGACATCACATTATAAATGCTTAAGCAAGAATGAATCTCACATTTTATTCAAACTACTTGACAATATAATGTGCCAAGTTACAGTATATAGGTGATAATCCTGTAAGATGAAGTTAATTCCTAATGGATTCCATTATTTTCCTTATTTTATGGTTCTTCAGAAATAAAGTTCAAATATTGTTCAATTTCCATTTACTGGGGTAGAAGACAGATCACACATGTCAGATAGGATTAATTTATGACTGGTCCAAAAGAATCCAGAGCTTCTCTTGCATAATGCGTGTGTATATCAGTTTAACGTAGACACAGAACATTTTTAAAATGCCATGGTGTCAAAGTCACAAAACAGGCAAAGAATGAGCTAGAAAATATTCTCAGGAATGATGGAAAACTGAACCCAACAAGAAGACTCACAACGAGTAAAAAGGAGAACAACCCAAATGAAATTATTTTAAAAGGTCAGAATGATGGAAGAAGGAAGGAGCTTTGACTTAGACCTGAGGTCCCACTTTTTGGTCTTCCAGTATTTAATTTTATTTCCTCATTTTCTGACTGCTAAGTAAGGTTGTTTCAGTTAAAAGGATTTGCTCATAAAGCTGGAAACTTTATTTTGTTTGCTCCAAATTTAGATCATTCCCAACCATTCGGTGGATCTTATACAGCTTGGGCATTTGTGTGTTTATGCTCCCTTCCTCCCAAATGGCACAATCTACCCAAAAAATCTTGCAAGATCTTTAGAAGTGCACTTCAGTTGACAACTATGCAAGCTTGGAATTCCAACCAAGTACTTGACTGAAATAAATTCAGTGTTAGTGCTAACACCAAGAGAATAAACCAATAATGTGTTCCTATATGGACAGAACCACAGAAGGTTATGGTTATGCATTGAAAGTGAGTGCAAAGTTGATCCTCACAGGAACATTTGGGCATTGTGTTTGTATGTTAAATAGAGTGTTCTCAAATAATCACAACTGGAGATTACTGATCTCTAAACATAGTTAAACATATATATGCCATTTGCAATCTTCCTATGCAGGGTCTTCCTTTGATACATTGTACGAGTTGTAGACACTATTTTCTGAAAATGAAAAAATCCCACCTTCAATAGTGAGACTTTATCTTGACATAATTGACATTTTATATTTATCTCCAGATTCTTGTACATGTTGTCAAATGAACCCCTATTTAAAACGTATATTTAACACTTATGGTTTTTAGACTACAGGCATGTAACAGCACAATCGAGGAATTTTACTGCTTCGCAGGCAGTCTAAAAAGGAATGTGCAAAAATCTTGAGTCAATTCCTACCCCGCAATTTATCCTGCAGGATGCCTACAACTTTTTGGAGGAAGCCTGCAGTGTAAGTAGTACTGGAAAAAATTTGTTGTCGGTCATCCACTCTACTGCACATGCAACCACCCAGACTGTTGCACTCAGGTACTTGGAAGTCTAAAAAGACCCCCAGTGTGAATGACCACATGGGCAGTAATTATGCTCATGTTTTTCTGTGATTTTCCCGACACTGTAGTCTAAACACCATAACTCTCACTTCGTATATAGAACACATACAATCAGACTAAGGGCATAATTACTTCTGCCTTAACCCTCTCACACTCTAACTACATGACATTTTTTGGCACCCAATATCCTGCTCCATATTTAATCAGTGCCCTGTCATGGACAATTATGTACCATGAACTAAGGTCTACCAGGATATGGATCAATATCCCTTGTGATTTTATATACCTTTCTTACAAGGCCAATTGACTTCAAAGTCCCAAAGGTTACTGGTCATTAAATTATGTACTACCCCCCATCAAATTCCCCACCCTACACTTTTCAGAATATGAAGATGTAATGGCATAGCTGCCGTGATAATAGTCGGCTTCAAGATGCGCATTTGTTACAGTATGTTAACCATGTACACTTAAGCATGTTTTATTTGTACTATAATTACCACAGAATATTCAGTGGCAATTAAATGCTGAGAGTTGGTATGTTTATTGCTTGCTCTTTATTACCAAGCCTACAGAAATGGGTAGGATTCACACAATTGTCCTCACCTCATAACATGTTATTTCCAGTCAAGCTTCAAGCATAGTATTTCTTTTACAAATCAAGGTTTCATTAATCACATGGTAGAAGAGTTGAATATCTCAAAGTGTAACTTGTAGCATGAAATATTCCAGAAAACACATCCTGAAAATTACTTTTCTCGTGTAGTACAAAGATAAGGGAGCATCCTCAATTTATTGAGACGTTTATCTCCATATCAAAAGGCAGACATTGCAATGTCAGCCTATACAAGAAAACACATACAACCTGTCTGGGAATTTTCTACAGTGGCTGGAAATTACATATTTCCAATAAGTTGCTGCATTCAATGTGAAAGATCAAATATGAATCTTCATAACTTCTGCCATTATAGTGCAGTCAATAAATTGGTGGGCATCCTGATCTGAAATTTCAAGATGGAGCTGATAAAACAGTGCAATGAGCAATTCACCAACAGAAAAAGGTCTGCATGTCCACATGAGAATGTTAAGTTATGCATTATGTGCATTTAGCTATTGCAAAATAAATCTATCAAGACACCTTTCTTACTGTCATACTCTTACATTTATGTTTTATATCTAAAACTCCTTTGGGACATCACATCTGAGAAACTGGCAACAAGGAGACCATGATTTATCATTACACATCTTCTGGACAGATACATGTTAAAATTGTGAATGGAAAGCTTTAAAATGTTCAAGTGTGCTCTCTGTGATCATTGGCCCTCTCTTTAAAACTGTATAACAATAACTTTCCTGAATTTCCTCTTTATTTAAAACACAATGTTTAAAAATCACGCAAAGATCATGTTGTTTTGTGGTTATTGTGAGTTGCTGCCTGTCCCGCATCGGACTTGTCAGCCACAAACGAGCCTGCAGCTGACGTGGACTTTTACCCCCTCCATAAATCTTCGTCCGCGAAGCCAAGCCAAAGAAGAAGAAAGAAGAAAATTGGCTAGTTGAATGCACACGGGGAACAAATACAATCCATCAGATCATTCCCAATATCATCAAATTATAGGTATGGAAAGTATTGTATGTCAAAGGAAATTGTAGACAAACTGGAGTCTGGATGTAGATAAGTACTAAAGTGTGTAAATTGCATGAATAAAAAGGTTTTGTGTGGCTTACAGGTTGTATTTCCATCAAAAGGATATAGCTCAAGACTTTAATCTGGTACCGCAAATGACAAACTATTTGCTTATGCCATTGCCAGTAAATAGGAAGCAGTGGTTGAGCATCTCTGTTAGATGAGTTCGAAAATAAGGGTAGAAAATGTCTGATTAACGAGCAGCTCGTAGTGTAGGTGATGTCTCTGCTATTTTTCTGTTCGACTATGTACCCCTCCCCCCCCCCCCCCCCCCCATCAATCTCACTGCAAAGTTTTACTTTTTATTTGATGTTTCACCAATTTAGAGCAAGTGAGATGACACGGCAAGGAGCTCTAATTATTCCTGTAGCAAATGGTGGCATGTGGAATAGCATTACTGACTAGGCATGGTAAACCTGCAGGTACAGGTAATTTAAAAAAAACGATAAGAAGAGGGAACATTTTGCAAATACTTACTCTGGAGGGGAAATGTAATTTTCCTAATAGTGGGGGGAAAAAAAGCCTGAGACAATAATATCCAACTTTCTCTGTCTGAAATCATTCCCCCCCCCCCCCCCCCAAGGTAAATCTTGCGACTCCTGTCCATCGCTTCACTCTATTCGAGATCCTGGTTTCTTGCTGATGTGCTCGGTGCTCCATTTTACCAGCTGATCATTTCTCCTCCCCCCCCCCCCGGGCATCCACGCCCATCTCATCCATCATCCCATCTCCAACATAGCTCTCTCTCTCTCCGAATTTATTGGCCCAAGCCATTGGTTTCCAGCTGGTCCTGCCGGACTGTCCCAATCGTATGGGTTTTGTTTTTAAAAGACAAAAAAAAGTCAACATTTGGTCTATTCGCAGACTGGCTGGACTCGAGCACATGGGCGTTAGTCCCAAGGGGACAAACACACCTGAACTTGCGTGATATGTACGAGAAACACTTGAGAAAGAATCGTTTGGCAATCGAAGGGACGCTCTGCTTGACAGAGTTTTTTTTATATGAGTTAACTTCATGCCTTGCGTTCAACGTGAAAAATAACCTCTTGAGCAGCAAAAGCAAAAGTAAATGAGCTGATATTAAAATCGCACGTAGGCATGGTGTAATAACAACATTGGAATCCAATTAGATGAGGTTGTGATCATGTATGAAACCTGGGGGGGGGGGGGGGGGTTAAATCAAGGCTAGAAACAGAAGGTGTTCACATAAATTATTTTATTTTGAGATGCATGATCTAATTCCTAAACGCAACCCGGGATGAAGCTATTCGCCCAGACCGTCAATTGCCACCGCAGCAGGGCGAGCGTCCTTCTTCCCACTTTCTTATCTGGCTTAATTAGTTCGTCCCGGATAGGAAATGCTCCCGGTGATTAGAAGGAAAATGAGATCATCTAAATGTTGGTCACTTTTCCCAAGACGCCTTTTTTGACGGGTAGATCGTGCCTTGGTTCACACCCCACCACTGGCCTCTCCAGCAGAAAGATTCGGAAAGCCAGCGAAAGGGGGAATAACAAAAAGGCGACCAGGCTCCCCTCGCTGGTCGAGAGATGCGAATTCACGGGGCTTTGGGGTCTGTCTGGCGGTGCAATGCTATCATTCGCAGGCAAAATCAGCCAGGCGTTTAATGGTGGAATCAGGAGACATTTGCACTCCACGACATCATAGGTGAACCAGCCAAGCTTGTCAACTGAAGAGGTCTTAAACGCTCAGTGTCGGAAAGGGATGCGCGCTTTTCTCCCACAGTCCACTCAGCCACTGCCTAACTTTTCCAAGGGGCAGAACGAGCCCAGCAGCGACCATCCACCCCTGCCTGCAAACCAACGCAGGAACTCGGCGCCGGGAGCACGGTGGCTGCATGAAAGCCCCATCAGGAACAGTGGAGATGAGGAATGTGGTGCGTTCATTAGGGCGAGGTCCCCCCCCCCCTCCCCCGAAAAAGCAAAATGATCTTTGCATAATTAAAGACGCAGGGCGTTCAACTGCTGCTCGTTTCAAAGAAAGCTGTGCAGTCTGTAGTGGATGGGGACACGATGGCTGTAAACACTGGAGGCTCAAACAGCACCGGCTGAGCAAATGAGCGTTTTTCCTTCGGGATTGACAGCGCTTTCTGTTTAAACCCTCCCATCCTCTCTCCCCCACCCCCCCCCCCTTCAAATTCCAACACACCTGTATGTAAGCAAGCGGGAAGTTAGGAAAGTCGACAGAAAACCTAAAAATCCCCCAGGCTTTAAAAAAAAACCCCGCTATTGTACTTCAACAACCCAGGAGACCAGCCTCGGAATGTAAAAGGCTTTTCACAAACACTTATCGTCTCTTGGAACACATGCCACTGATGCTGGACTGCAAGTCCACGGGACGCGGGGGGGGGGGGGGGGGGTTGTACACAAGATGATTTACCTTAGAGCAAGCGCGGCCCCCTCCTCAAGACTTCACCTTAAGGCACCGCAAGTTTCGTTACGTGTAATGTAAGAGTCTAAAGAGGTGATTGTTCATACGATCATGTACAATATGTTTCAGTACAACATTGCACGGGGGTGGGGGGAATTAACAATACGACGTCAGCGTTACGTTTCAAGTCATGTCTCTTGAAATTAATTAAAACCGTGCGCCGCCGACCCCACGGCCCGGAGATAGCGGCCTTCGGTTGGGTGCAGTTGAGACACAGCTTCTGAAGAGGAGGGGGTGGGGTTTGAAAGGGTGGTGTCTGAGACTTTTTACGAGGGGCCTCCCAGGAAGAGAGGGGAGGTGGGGGGGGGGGGGGTGTCACAAGGCGCGATCCCTGTTGAGATTCCCTGCACTCTATCGTGCGCATTTGTACAGAAGTAGCCCCGAGAGAGCTGACAAATCACGTATACACCCGCCACTATCCCACACACAACAGTGAAAGCCCCCACAAGAACCGTTAAAGAATATAGCGAGCGCTGTTACCTCCTCCCAGCCCCCCCAACTTCCAAAACCCAGTCTCGCAACTCCTTGGAGCAAAACAAAGCTGCTCCGTTCTGCTGCACTTGCTTCAAGACAGATACACATTGTCATTGTTGGTGGCGAGAGCAGCCTGGTGCTCTCTAATGAACAGTGACGTCGGCTCTAAATGCACTGCATTCCCATTATTGCCTCCTTGTTGGTCCCTCTTCGTGTCCAGGGCTGCAACAGATGGAGAGATGGATACCTGCATGTTCCCCTCCATTCATCTCACTCACTTGTTTCTAACAGATGCTTTTCCGAAAAGTATTAGCGACTAAATGACTTTGTTCAAGACCCTTCGCTGCCTGCAACTCAACTCATTTGACTTTTAAAGTGAGACGTGACGCCACGGGAATGATTTTGGTTTGGGGATTAATAGATGCCCCCACGTAAAGCGATCCCCCACCCCACCCACCTCGACAACTACACAAATCGGCACGTTGTCAAGGATTGATACTCGCTGGAAGTATGAACAGGTGTTTTCCCCTCTCGGATCCCATTCGGCGCTCTCCTGTAACAAAAATGCTTCCGATGTTACTCTTGCAGGCTCAGCTCGTTGGGCAACTGGTGCGCGCCTTTCCCTCAAAAGTGAGGGTCGACCCGAAGCACAAAATGGCAGGTCGCGCAGACAGTTGTCTGTCCCAAGTTTTGACACACGGCCCAGACCCGAGCCGCCCTTTGATCCCCCTCGTTGGGGAAGAGCCGAGACTCAGGTGCACGGACAGGTCCCCGTGCAACAGGAACAGGGGAGGGGCGTGGAGATTTTAGACGAGCGGCTCAACAAAGTTAAGTGGATTTTTTTTTTAAAAATGGTCAAAAGTTTGGCTTAGTGCCATGTTGCACTGTACTTCTCACTCTGGAATGTTCACCACTGTTCATTTCCGAACTGCATTAATTCATTGCACTGGGCTATTAAGACAGTAACATTTTTTTGTTGTTGTTTCAAATTAAAACGTCTCATTTTCCATACTCAAATTCTACAGCGCCATGCAATGGCTTCTCGCTGGTTTTATTATTTTCTGTTTTCTCCCCTGACAGCCCTGCATGCAAACGTCACTGGCATGGATATTTAATTATACTGTATTTTTTAATCACGGTGAAAAGTAGGCCCCGTTGCGCTGCATACAAAGAAACCCCCAAAATAGTACAAACTGACTTTAAATTCCCACAAACCACGCATTTGGGTCCCCAAATCTCAGCTCGACCCGCCGCGTCCTTCCTCCTTACCTTAATTTTAAAAGCAAAGCGTTGAAGAAACTCCTGCACGTCAATGAAGCGTTGTAAAAGATTGTGTTCAATGAATAACGAAGCATGTCCACATGATTGACTTGATCATTTTCTTGCACTGAGGGGGAAATAGTGCCTCAACGTGTCACGTTTGTCCTCTAAAGGTTGGGCTGCTCACTGTATCGCACGCATCCCGAAAAAGAATCTTTTTATTTAATCTGCCTCTTTCGGAATAAACACGCTCATCGATAATGATCTCAAAACAACATCACAAGACATTCCCATCTTTTAGCTTTGACTCCCCCTATCTGGTAGGTGAAATGCATTGTACCATTAAAAAGCACTCCATTGTCGTCTTGGCATAATTCACAGCAACTAGATAGGTCTTGCGGCATTTAGCTTTGATGAGCCAAAGCTCAGCCCTTGATAGAATAACGTACAAAGAATGTTCTATGATCTACCATGTTTCCCCATCGTAGCCACTGCAAACATGAACACGGAACAAGGCTCGTGTTGACCTTGAGCTCCTGTAAACACACTTATTAAAATCTAGGTCCTATCATTCTCCCCAATCCCACTCTGATTGTCAGACTTGCTATTCAGACATAACACATCTCGCTTTTGATTACCGCTCTCCTAGCGGCAGCTGTACGATTATCGCTGGGAGGAAATGTATCCTTTTTTTTTAAACAAACTAGTGTCTTACCTTAAAAAGAAACACTATAAAAGTATTTTCTCGTCAGGATGCTGAGGTTAAATCCTCGTGGACAGTGGGTCACAAGCATCAGTCACAGCTCCGACGCTGAGAAGTAATCAGCGAGAAAATGACGTTGATCTCCCCTGTAACCTTGACGCGTATTTAATGTAAATAAGCTAGTTCTTTTCGCAATCGGTGGCGTGGAGACACAAATGTCTTCAACAGAGCTTTGTAGCCCTCGAAACTAACGTGATATTAGAGCCGTTTATGAGAGTAACATTCACAAGACCCCCCCCCCCCCAAATTGTTTCAAATGAACATCAAAATATAATTTCTTAATTAATCACGTAGCTCCCAAGAAAATTAGCATACGGTAATTAAACTTCAAGGGGGGAAACGTCATGGTGGGTTGTGTGTGGTAACGATTCTGGTTCCTTTGAAAAGATCCATCTCGATTTTTCGACCAGTAAACTTCTTGGCTAAACTTAAGACTCCGTTAATTGCTGGTTTACTTTCTTTCAGCTCCTTGGAGGTGAACGATATGGAAGAAGTAATACAGACCGCGGATTTCCCGCAGCCTGGACGGGTTATGTTTCTATAGCACTGAATGGAATAGCAAAAGGCTGAATAATGCAATTATGGATTCAGTGTCCCTTAGTTGACAAAAAAAAACTGGTGCCTCAATAGAGTCTTTGTTGTGGGATTATATAATGAGCATGGTGTAATTATGGGAAAACGTTTAGTAATAAAAAAAAGTATCAAAATACTCGAATGGGCATCTTGTTTTTTAAAGCGTGTGCTTGAATGTGACATTGGTAACATGTTAAGAACAAACGCATGATTTAAGGCTTGACAATGAATAGAGGCTCGTCTGATGCGCGTGATTAAAGTCAACAGACAGATCATTCAAGATGTCGAATTGCACCGTGTCATTCGAGCGTTCCTGCAGGTCTACCTGAAGTCAAATCTGAACGCCAATTGTATTTTGTGTGCGCTTTGAGCTTCAGAAGAAGAGACTTTTCTCAACACCGCTGTCAATAATTAGGACCAACATTTTTTTCCCCCCAAACTTCTATTACAACAGCAGGGAATTCTGAAATGGGAACTCGGTGCTCGCAACATAAATGTCCACCCGAAGAGCAAGGTCACGATTTTTGCAAGTGGATGGTCTCCGATTTTTTGATTTATAGTGGGAGCCAATCCCTTGATCGCTTTCGAACCGAAGCAGACAACCTGTATGTACCACTCCACGTTCATCACACCAATGTGCTTTTCCAACTCATGTAAAGGTTACGAGAAGGAAGAAAGCAACGTTTACATTCACCCATATAACACGCGGAGTGTTGGAACTTGTATCTTCCCACGAACTCCCAAGTTCAAATAGACACATTCTGCAAAGGTGTCAGTTTCAATAAGATGGCTTTCCTTTAATAAGGCGGGGAACTCCAATAAGCAGCAGACACCGCATCAATAATAACACCATTTCTATAAGAATGATAACAAAAACATAGGACGGCCAATGGGGCATGCTTTATTCCAATTCTTCATGGCTCAACTGATTATTTTCTGTTTTCTTTTGAACGAGTTATTGTAAGTCAAGTTGCGCTATGGCGATTCTTTATCAGTGACAGGATTGACAAAGAAAGTGGGATGGGAAAGAAGATCGAAAGGAAGTTACCATATGGACATTAGCAAAGGCATTTTGAACAACACTGGCTCATTATCGCGAATAATAAATGGCAGTCTAACCTTTTTAAAGTCGTTACTTCCCCCCCCCCCCAAAATTGACTGGCACACGTGTGGTTAAACCGTGACCAAAACCAGGAACGCATCTCTTAACATCGGAAAGATCAGACCATTTTAATTCTCTAGTGGTAATGAATTAAACAGAGAGAGCTTTAAAATAACGTAGGTCTGGGAAATGAGGAAAAGATAAATCACACTTAGAAAATTGACAAATAAAATGTTTAGCAAAATGTGACGGATGGATTGAGTGAAGAAAATGTTCGCACGTTTCCAAGTCGGAAAATGTGTATCAACCCTCCACACAAAATTGGTGGTAACTTTTAAATATATTAATGAAACCATACTGGGTCGTATTAAAAAGGGCAGACTGGCGTAAAATGGAGCGTTGCCCGAAGAGTTATTTAATGGCTTTTCAACATCCTGACATTTCCAGTCTTGCGTGTCTCAAGTTTCACCCTAATTTCTCATTGAGGTACAAATACCTTAAATTGGACTCCCATCACGTGTTCGCTCAAAAGACAGGAACAAGTCTGGAATTTGTAGAGGGGTGAGCTTTAGCTTCAATAATTCCCCAAGCACCGTGATGTGTGCAAATATACTGCAGACCTAGAAGCTCAGTAGAACAGATGTTCACTTCTAACCAGTGCAGGGGGACGACTCATCGACGTTTGGCGACAGTTTGGAGGACCACCTCGGAATTCACAAACCGGAACACCTTGTGTTCCTCCTGGAATGTGAAGCATTTTACACGTCCCCACTCACTGAACTTTAAGTCACTGTCCGACTGATTCAGTATACAATAGAACAATGGATTCAGACCAAAGGCGGGCACAGATTTTTGGCCCAATAGATCTTTATGACTCAACTGGTGTGTGTCCTTATTACCGTTCGACAGCAAGTTTAAATACTTTGATACAACGACCTGGAGCTCACTCTCTTCAAAGGTAATGGAAACAGAACGTACAAGTGGGAATACATAAGGCACGGGACCATGAGAAAAGAACGGCGGAAAGGCTCTACATCGATTATGGAAATACACTACATGCAGCACCGATTTAATACGACCACACATAACTGTAAACATGAACGTGGAAAGCAGATGCAAGACTGCCCTTTAGAATGAACTGAACATTTCTTTCGGAGTATTAACCCAAAACGGACTTAGTCCTGCTATTTAAAGCGCGACTTCGGGTGAATTTTGCACAGAGAACGGGTAGAAATAAATGTTTGAGGTCAGCCCATTTTCTTCGATGGGAAAATTCCACCATAATGCAACTCGATTCAAAATATGGAACGCGCACACACAGAGTTGGAATCTAGTTAAATGTAGATCTCAAAGTGGACCCTACAAGTTTGGGTGTAAAAATTCACCTTCAGAAACGAGTTATTCTGGATTTGGCTTTTGTTGTTCTTTAACGAGGTGTTTTTACAGGCATCCCTTCGATGTAATACTCTGAGCTCTGAGAATACACCACTGTACTTTGCCCCCAACGTCCTTCATTGTATCCGAGATGGGGTTCTCTCCTCAAAATGTTTGCAAGCTGATTTATGGTCACTTGAAACCCTGAATAAAATGAATTTTAATCTGCTTATTATTATTCTTTAGGAATTCAATTGCCAGTGTGATTTCTTATTTGTACTGATACCTTCGCTTCATCATGAATCAGAAATACAATGTTATAAAAGTAGCAGTTTTTGTTCTAAAGTTCCCACCCAGTATCCTATGAGATTGCAAATTTTGCCATCAAATTAGGGGAAATGGTAAGATCATGAACTTTATTACTAAACTATTGATTAAGTCAGCCCAAACACATTTCTTATACATTCAGCAGATATTTTCAACCCATTAGTCTCAGAGGTGAAAAGTCAATGTCTAACCCCTTGCAGCAACTACTGGTAGTCTCCACACCAACCAATTGCTTCTACAACTGAGGCCTTTGTCAGCAAAGAAGACGATTATCTCATCAGTATTCAAAGGAAATACCAAACAATGAAAGTTACAGCAACAGGGAATTTGTTTAATTAAGAGAGCTTCACTGCTTATTCCATAAAGCAACATGTGTGTGCACTGGCATACAAGTTATGGGTTCAAGAGCATGAGCAAAAGATTTTGGAAATTGTGATCGACAACCATTATTTGAATGGTGCAGAAAGCAGTATAATTAGTTGGTGTCTATTTATGTTTTTCCATAAATAGCATCAAACAGTACCACTGGCAACGCTGCAAAATGCATTACAAAACATTGGCAGGTTTCAGAATGATTCAGTATAGTTTTCATTACATACGATAAACTTCTGTTTAAAGCAACTGATCCATGGGTAAACTAATTGATAAGAAGTAATTTGGTCCACTTTGAGGAATTAATGTCTGATATTTGGCAATGCAGCCAAGCTTTCTGTTTCTAAAGTGTAAATAGAGAACCACCTTGAGATCCAACTCCTAATCATTTTGGAAATTGGAAAACAATTGGGAGAATCTTAGCAACAAGAAGTCTCAATCTCCAAGTACAGATTTGTAACCATGCTTTTATCCATATGAATTCTATGCTGTTTCATATTACACTGCCTGCAATCTAATATCATGCCAGAATCACGTCATAGATCAGATAAACTACTTTCAGAAGAAAGTGAAATCAGAGTCCATTATAACAGCTTCTTCAAATTTGAGTCATCTTCATGAATAAATGTAGCCTTCAGCTTGTACCAAGAAACCTAATATTTTTACATTTAATATGTGGTTGTTAGAATTTTATTGATGGTATTAGTACATTTCTGATAATTATTAACAAATGTGTGTCCTATTACCTGAAATATTTACACTTGAGCATGAATCAGTAATGATGGAGACATGGGTGAGAAAGAAAATATATATAAATAGAAAAGGAAAATTGCTAATGAATATTAAATTTAATGAATATTCATGTGTGTAAACAATAAGGCATACTTTCTAAATTTTGGAAAGTTATAAATGATCCCTATAATTAACTATTTGCTAAATATCACTTTATTCTGCTTTGTATGGTAATATTTTAAAGTATGTACTTCACACAGTTTAATCACGGCTTGCAAAAAGGGTCAACTTTGCAGGTACTGAACACATTGGTAGTTGCACGAGGCTTTTCTAGAGATCATGTCCATGTGTCTTCATAGAGTCCTTTTTGATTAAATGCATCAAACTAAGACCAGAGTCGATCAAACAAATATCAGTGAAGCAACTAAGTTATCTTCATTCAAAAGAGGAGGCTGAGAGATCAGCATTAATATACGCATGGGGGGGAGGGGGGGATCTCTCTTTTAATTATGTAGAAAAGTATCAGAGAAAATTTGAAAAAATAATAAACTAATATTTAACTTAACATTTATCCTTTTCGTAATTCTACTTACAAATATCAATTCTTAGACATCCATGTCTGCCACCTTTACTGGTTAATGCAAAAATCACGTTATGATTACAAAACCTGATCATGAATAATTTACCTCAACACTGTCCTGTCAGATGAGATCAACAGGGTGATTTTAAAGAAAACATCTTCCCACTTTTAGTGTACAACTAAAATAGTTTTTGATACCCACAGTTACAAAAGTAGTAGCTGCACTTTAGAATCAAATGTGTATTTAAAGCAATGATTGACAGGTATTTGATTGATCAGGGAAATCAGCCAGGGGCTGAGTGGGAAGATGGATCAGCTCATGGTTAGAATGGCGGAGCAGACTTGAAGGGGCCAAGGGGCCTACTTATGCTCTTATGTCTTGTGAAATCGCAAACTAAATCAGATCGGTACATCTCAGTGGGTGTTATTCACATCACAGACTAAAACTTGGGAGTGTTTGAAATCCTAAATGTGGTCAGGGTGTTAACTGGTCTCTGAGACATTACAATTTTTCTGCAGAGACTTTTTACTAAGGAGCACTCCTAACATTAAAAGGGTTTCAGCAAATGTAGCCACATGCCATGCTTCCATATAATAGAAATATTTCCAATAAGATATTTCTACAAAATCGAAATGGAGTATGACTATCATCCAAATTAGAGGATCGGATTAAGCCTATGGGTCAAAAACATTTTAAAACTATTTAATTGTTCATTGTGAATGCACACAATTAAATAGATTGTTTCTTTAGAGATGAGAAAAATCTCCCATGTAATATGTTTATGTAGTGAAGCATATTGAGTAGGTAAGCTTCAAATAATGTACACTATTCCAAAGTAATAACATTCTTAAATTGTCAAGGAGCTTTGATACATTGATTTAAGGTAACATTTTGTTTCGTGAAAGATATAATTAGCTTTGAAACTTTCAGTGAACTACATGGTTTCCAACAGTAACTTGTGGTCAATTGTCAGTATTTGGTCTACAGTCCGAACCATATGCTAATACCATCTATTTTAATTCGGAATTTAATTTGGTACATTACATGAGCCATACACTAATTAAAGGGTTTTCCTGATGCTCATAAGCTCACACTTAATACTTTTTTTGGTGTAGTTTACAGCATCACAGTCTAACTTGTCCTTCACAGCCCAGGGATAACTATCATCTGAATGGATTTATACTAGTCAGTAAAGGTTTCATCCCATGGTGTGAGAATATAAAGATGTATCTTTTTTTTTTATAATCACAATTTTCTTATGTTTATTTTCATCTTACTTCTCATCATACATCTGTGCACAGATTTAAGTCGCACAATTTAACTTGATAGTATCACGCTGTCAATGAGAATGTATTGTAAAACAATGTATTTTACACTACTGCATTGAAATGTTTGGAAATTGAAGTCACATTATTATGTTAAGAAATCTTGTGTCCACCTCAGTTATGGGCTCCATTTCCCATGAACATATGATATGGCTTTAAGTAAATTTATGCTTGAGATCAATAGAATATAAACACACCTGGACTATGAATTCAGAATTTAGCTCTGTCTAATTTGGTACTGAGCAATTGATCTGAATTTTCACCATGATACATTAAAATGGAAAACCTGCTATTTTGTGCAGAGAATATATGCCATAAAGTGCAAATAAAAGCAAAAATTAGTATTTGCATATTTGATCGAATCACATTGAAAGTTCATTTAAGTAAGGATTTAGGATTCACAAACTGAAAAAGCTCCTTGAAAAAGACAGCACAAAAATTGTGAGTGTTCAGTTGGATTGGTGCAGGTAGGCACAGTAAATAACAACTGGTACTCAGCATCCCAATATTGATTCACTGCTTTCATATTTTGCCTGAGGACATGAGATGCCAGATATTCAGCTCCCAAATAACAAAAATAACAAGTTTCACAATTAGTCTAAAAATAATCAACTCCAAATATTACATTTGCAGTTGTAAAGTTTGTTTTACCTTTTCACTGACAACACTTTCTCACATGAAATAGGACAAAAAGTGAAATAACTTCACGGATAATCCATTACTTAGTGACTAATATTGTCTCATTTGTCCCAGTGTGAACAACTTTAGGAAGATTATTTTGATAAATTTTAATAAATGTGATTAAAGTCTTCAGGCAGTATCCAATTGAATTCCCAAATATTTCAGGGATCTCCCCCCCCCCCCCCGCCCCCCCCCCCATGATTGATTGTTTCCCATCCCCATGTTGAAATTAGTTTGCCAATTTATTTAGTGGATCAAAGAGCAATACTTGCAAACTTTACACTTCTTTTTCCCGACTAATTTTATAGATTGAAATTGACAAATTTATTATTTTTCACCTATTTTTGTTATCCATACATTAATGCTTTTGATAATAAGTCATCAGCCTGACTGAAAGATCCAATTTAATTCAAATCCAATGCAAGTCCTAGTTTAGATTTTTTAAATCTACAAGTTTATGAAAGTTTTTATATTCTGAAAAGACGAGTGACACCAAATTTAAATACCCTTTCCCTAAATTTTACTCGAACATTCTATACATACAAAATGAAGATTGAATATGGAAAATTGTTTAATCTGTTTGACAGACTTAAACTAAATCGACCCAAAATCTGCAGTGAAAAGATTGAGGAATATTCTTGCAGCGTGCATTATTTCATTGCGATCGGAAAGGAACACGTTAACTTTTGACTGGAATTTTAAATGGCCTTTTGTCACAGGGTAGGGGATTTTCTCATTTTCAGTTTGACACCAGTGCACCAATTGCCCATCTCCGCTCAGTCGGTTGGAGGTGGATATCTGACTCGATCTTTTAGGCTGCTCAGCCATTCTGAAATCCAGTCTTGGTCAAGTGCTGCGGCGAGAGACTTGTAAAGCAGTAATTCAATCCGACCTGATAATAAATCGTAAGATCAAAGGGAGAGCCCTTTGCAAAGTCACGAGAAACCCCCCCGAGCTCCAGTTACAATGGCTAAATGTTGATTTTCTGCCGCTGTTTTATACCCTGGGTCGTGCACCCATTCGCCTCCCCCGTGACCCCGCGCGTCTGATGCAATTCAGCCCAAAAAGGACCATACCCAGTTAAAATTATATTTCCATCGGATAGCATCCAGACAGACCGAGTGCGAACTGGGTGTATTTAAATGTGCATTTCGAAGGAACTTTTAAGAATTCATAGCGATCAAATCCTCCAGTCTGAAATTATTCCTCAATTTAACCGTAACCCGTTCCCTCCGATTAACTGGTCTCTGGTTTTTGGACGATTTGGCCGATGGGTTGTACCACGAAATGGTCCACGTGAAAACATTCCAGTCCCAGGAGTTAACGTGAGAGTCGAGTCAACTTTTGCCCATCAGCACAAGACCCGACCGTTCCCCTTCTCAAAGAGGGAGGATCTCCATCCCCGGAAGAGCAACAACACTCCAAGTGCCTGCTCCAGCGACTCAGCCAGAGGACGCGGACCCAAGCCTGTGGCAGCGAGCTGTGCGCGAACGAGCGCTCCTGGGAAAGGGGCGCGTTGCAAGTGGAAAAACTCGGACTCCATAAGCAGTTGGACCCTGGGCGCCCCATGAAACAACCCTCCGGAGGAGATCGAAGTCTTCGAACCGCGTTGGCTTCACGGGACGTTCAAAGGACTCCGCGGGATACCGACCCCCACGTTCGCGCTCAGGGCGCTGCTCTTTATTGAATGGTTCTGTTATTAATTTGATTACAGATGTTATTCTCTCCTGAAGGCGTGGCTTCATTTTTGGAGAGAAGATCAAGCCGCCCGCTTTCTCTCCAAGCTTTATCAATGGAGAGATAGAACCCGTGAGGGCAGGTAGCGACAGCGGACCCGGCACCAGCCCGCTCACCCCTGCATCCAGGGCACATGCCCCAAGCCCCTGTGCCTGCGTGAAACTTCTCGCGGGAGGGCAGGTCGGCCAACTCGATAGGTTTTCGCTCACTCGGAATCGAAGTCTTCAATTGGGTGGACATCTGACCTGGAGATCTCACCAGATCCCGGGGCATTGAGCTCCTCGTTGACCAGCCGGGAATCTTGCGTGTGAATCCTCGGCGAAGTTGCGCCCCGCACCCAGGTGTTTGGAGGGATTCGAGCAATCTTTTGGCGTATTCTGCTCCGCGAGAACGTTTGGGCGTTTGAGAGGCGAAAGGGCGGTCCGAGCGCCCGGAGAAGGAGCCGGCCGGAGGGACAACAGCGTTAAAAGCAGCGGTGGACAGCACCAGGTGCTGGGCAGGTGAAGACGGGGACGCGGTTTGCCCAAGTTTATGCAGATCGACCAAGAAGGTTCAGGACATCAGAGACATTTTTTTAAAATAAAACAGTGCTGCTGCCGGAATCTGGGGCGCATACTGAACACAGCATCCACGAAGTGGTCAGCCAGTCCCTTTTGAGACCGTCACTTGTGGTGGATTTTGGATTGGAGCATCTAGGAACAGACTGAGATCGCCTAGTTGAGCCCCTCCGCTCTGTCCTCCGCCACCACGCGAGCCTTCCAGCAGTTATCCCGCCCCTTGCTGACATGTTGTTCCATGGTCTCATACACAGTCCACCTGCAAATTGGAGGCCAAGTTCTTCCAGCAGTTTTGAAACTTAGAAACACCTACTCTATCTGGGATTCATGTCCACAGCCCCAGAAGCGTTCATGATCTTGTAATTAGTCAGGCAGAATGGATAGATTAAAGCACAGGACTGATGCCGGCAGAAATGTCACAAGATACAAGAGCAAAATTAGGGCTATAGGCCCATCAAGTCTCTTCCACCATTCTAATCAATGAGCTGATCGATTCTTCCACTCAATCCCACTCCTCAGCTTTCTCCCCATAATCAAATACCTATTAATCTCCACCTTAAATACACCCAACAACAACTTCTCCAGCCACCTGTGCTAACAAATTCCATAGACTGTTTTAAATTGGCACCCTTTATCCTGAAATTATGTCCTCTTGTCCTAGAATCCCCTACCAAGTGAAACATCATTGCCACATCTACTCTAAGGCTTTCAGCATTCAAAATATTTTGGAGGTCCCCTCATCTTTCTATACTCCAATGAGTACAGTCCAAGAGCTGACATTCATATACTGTACTAACAGTTTCATTTCTGGTATAATTCTAGTAAGTCTTCTCTGAACCCTCTCCAACACCAACCAGTGGATTAACTATTAGACTGACTAAGCTCAAGCCTAGGGGGCCAAAAGGATAGGAGGCCCATCACGACCACTGGTACGTCAATGTAACCATTTGTCAATTATGGGCTTTCATTAGTCCTGGGTCCACCCGTCAACCAAGGTTGGCAGAAGTACCTCATTCACCTGTCAATTAGCAGTGGGGTCTTAGTCCTGAGTAGCATCAGAAGAGATCTAAATGGGACATTAGGGTAACCACTGGGGCAGGGAAAACACAAACTGCTCATCGAGAACTCACTCAGTGGGGGGAGTGAGGGATAGATCAAAGGAAAACAAATAATCCCGATCTGATTAGGCATTCAAATTATTTAATCTACGAATTATTGAAATGCTTGGTTTGACAATATATCAATGATCATAATTTAATGAGGTATGCTCCCATTTTACAAATTGCTCAGTCATCAACATAAATGTTTTGCCCATACACAACTCTATTGGTTGCTGTGCAGAGCAAGATGATAGCGATGCCCAAATCCGCTCTCTAAACTCCAATTTTATTAAAATGCTTTCATTCGAAGTCCATCTATTTAGTATCCAAAATGCCAAACCAGACTTAGGAGACCTGGGGTGCTTGGACTTTTGAAAGGTGGCTGGAGCCAACATTACAAAACGCCAAACAGCACAGCAGCCAGTTTTGTATCTGCCAGAAATATCCAGAAACCCCATGGGGAGGATACACCTTGTATCTGCTGAAGGAAGTGACTTAAGGAGCATGCGCTGTGTTCTCCAACACCCCAACTGGCGACAATGGGAGTGGAGCTGTAGGGTAATGGGGAGGGGGGGTGGGTTGGGGGGGGTGGGTTGCACTGGTCTCACCAATGCAGAGGTGGAGATCTGCATTCCGAAGAACAGCCACAGACTGAGGGGGGGGTGGGGGCAAGGAACTGGGGCGAGATCCAGGGAATTCCACAGGAGGCTGCATGGGGGGCTTTGCCCTGCTCCTCCCCCATGCAAAGTTTTGCACCAAAGGTCCCAAAACTACCTGTCAATCAATGCCCACATTTGAACATGCACGCAAGTCTGAGGTCTGCCTCCTGCAGCAGAGCTTGGCTTATGCAGCGTCGCTCTTTTAAAATAAGACTCTCCCTTCTCCTGTGTTATTTTGTATAGAGACTTTTTTTAAGAACTGATTTTATTTATCCTTTTGTAACTAACAGATGTTTCAAATTATTCGGGGCTAGCAGACTGCTTCTGTAAAGTTCTGTTTGATAATTTTTAATGAAGTTTTTCCTCCCCTTCTCCAACCAGACGCCAACTGGTGTATTCCCAGCACCTATTCAGTGGATAAATTTAGAATACAAGGGCATCACACCCAAAGGCTAATAAATGGAACAATTTCACTTTATTCAATGAAAGATGGGGGCCATGGTGCAGGGGGAAACAGGCAGGGGGGGGAGGGGGTGGGGGGCTTTACTAAAGTTCAGCCTAGGGCCCAGGTGATAGTTAATCCACCACTGACACCAGCACATCTTTTCTCAAATACAGTGCCCAAAACTGTTCACAGTACTCCAAGTATGGTCTCACAAGTGTTCTATCGACTCTCAACTCTCATCCCTGCTCTTGCATGCTATCCCTTTAGAAATGAATGCCAACATTGCATTCACCTTCTTCACCACTGACTCAACCTGGAGGTCAAACTTTAGGGTATCCTGGAAAGACTACAAGTCCCTTTGCATGTCAGAATTTTGAATTCTCTCCATCTAAATAATAGCCTGCCCATCTACCAAAGTGCATGACTGGAAACTTTCCAAGATTGTATTTCATCTGCCACATCTTTGTCCATCCTCCTAATCGATCTAAGTCTCTCTGCAGCTTTTCAGAAAACCTCAACACCCACCTTCCCTACCACCTATTATGGTATCATCTCCAAATTTGGATACAAAGCCATCTATTCCATAATCCAAATCATTTATATACAAATGCAAAAAGTGGCCCCAAAACCAACCCCTGTGGAATATCACTGGTAACCAGTAGCCAATCCCACAATATTCCTGCTCTGCTTCCTGCTGACCCTCCAATGCTCTAGCCATTCTAGTATCCTTCCTGTAATTGTATGGGCTCTCATCTTGTTTAGTAGCCTTATGTATGGCACCTTGTTGAAGGCCTTAAGAAAGTCCAAATACAGAACATTCACTGCATCTCCTCTATCTCTCTTTTTGTTTTAAATTACAATAGGTTTGTCAGGCATGATTTTACTTTAAGAAAACCATTCTGACTTGGGCCTATATTTCATGCACCTGCAGGTATTCTGTAATCTCATCCTTGACAATCGACTCCGACAGCTTCCCAACCACCAACACTGGGCGATAGGTCTACAATTTCCTTTCTGCTACCTCCCTCCCTGCTTAAACAGTAGAGCAACATTTGCGATCCTCCAAAACCATGCCAGGCTCCTTTGATTCCTGGAAGATCATTATCAATGCTTCCACAATCTCTACAGCTACCATCTTTAGAACCCAAAGGTGTATTCTGTGCAGTCCAGGAGACTTATCTTCACTTAGACCATTTAGTGGTCTAAGTCTCTTGTGATCTTGACTGCACTCACTTCTCTTCCAAGAGAGCGATGAGAGTTTAGTGTGCTACTAATGTCTACCACGGTGAAGACTGATTCAAAATATTTATTAAGTTCCTCTGCATCTCCTTGTCATTACAATTTCTCCAGCATCATTTTTTATTGGTCCTGTGTCTACTTTGGTCACTCTTTTATTCTTAATACATTTAAAAAAGATCTTTCGTCCAAACCATCTCCTTAGTTGTCTTCAAGTTTTGAAATGTTTCCCTGTCCTCTATCTTTTTGTTTCCTTGTTTTCCCTTTCCTTTGCTTTTACTTTAGCTTTAACCTCCCTCGTCAGCCACAATCATCTTTTTCCATTCACAATTTTCTCTCTTTTTGGTATGTGCCTGTCCTACACTTTCCTCAGTGAAACTCCAGCTATTACCGACTGTTGTCTTCCCCATTACTGTGTTTTTCTAATCGACTTTAGCCAGTGCTTCTCTCACATGACTGTAATTTCCTTTACTCCACTGAAAGACTGACACATTGGACTTTAGCCTCTCCTTTTCAAATTTCAAATATCTACAGTCACTCACCCCTGTCGATGCTGTTCAGCTTGCTGAGATCCCCTAGCAGATTGATTTTTGCTTCAGATTCCAGAAAATGATATCTCGTGTCTCCTTAGCAAAGTGAATGCTGCCCCATTCTCCTAGACAGGCAATTACATTATAATTACATCATAAACCATGAGCCATAATTAGATAGCTGGATTCACTGCTGAAGCCACATTGATCATGTGCCAAAACCAGAAAGAGATTGCCAGGCAGATAGGAGAAAAAAACTTCAAGGCTGTACGCAAAGTCTCCTCAAAAACATGTGACATCACCACTGATATTCGGGAATATCTGGGCAATAATCACTCAGAGCGATCAAGAGACATTCAGAATGTACTGGGATCACACAGAAGCTCAGTGAAAAATCACCACCTCAGTAACTTTCTGTCTTGCATCTACTGTGGAAAAGGTAATGGTTTCTGTGTACCTCACCAGTCACCCTTGGATACATCATGCTGGAATGGTAGCCAATCCTCCATGAAGAAGAGTCTATTCTAACCCATCAGAAAAGTGATAGAAAAGTGCTTTCAGAAGGCTCTGAATCTCAAATAATTCACTGGCCAATGTTCATTTTAGATTTTACCAGCACCACTTGGCTCAGACCTCATCATGGCCTTTGTCTGACATTATTTCAGTACTTTGGACCATGTTCAGACACACTGCCCTTTGTATCAAGGCAGCATGCGACTAAATGTGACATAACAAGAGCCTTGGTGAAACTGAAAGCAGCTGGCACCAGAGGGAAAACCTTCCAAGGGTCAAAGTCACAGAAAGTAAGATAATTGTACTTGTTGGGAAATAATCATCCCAGCACCAAGGCAACACTGCAGGAGTTCCTCAAGACAGTCTCCTATGCTTAACAAACAGCATCTACTCCCTGAGTGGCCTTTCATTAATCATAACATCAGAGTGTTCACTGGTGGGTTTCCTGTAGTTTTATTACTGCAGTCAAGCCATAGTGCCTCTCCCTGGTTCACCGATCCCATTTGGGCCTCTTTCCTGCTCTTCCCACCCTATTCTCTTTGCATTTGCTTCTCTTCTCTGCAGTCTTGATGAAGAATGTGAAATAGACTATTTTTTGTCCCACTGATGATGCTTGATCTGGCTAAGTTCCTCCAGCAGATTGGGTTTAGCGTCAGATTCCAACGTCAGCAATCTCCAAACCATGTGCCTCGTGGATATCCAGTTTCAAGATGCTAGATCTTTTCTTAATTTGACCCATTTGGCACAATCAAGATGCCACAGAATTCAATGGAGGTTGTCTTCAGTCTGAACCAATGATTGATGTGCTTGATAGTCCAGCAGACAGAATTCATGGACAAAGATCTGC
The DNA here is from genome assembly GCF_036971445.1 of Narcine bancroftii. Classification (NCBI taxonomy): domain Eukaryota; kingdom Metazoa; phylum Chordata; class Chondrichthyes; order Torpediniformes; family Narcinidae; genus Narcine; species Narcine bancroftii. The sequence goes on along the minus strand of NC_091478.1, from coordinate 88,927,910 downwards.
ATCTCATCCTTAAGATGCGTTTCTTTTCCCACTCCCCCTGAATATAGGGAGGGGTTAAATATAGGTTGTCATGGATCATATCATTAAATTACCCTTTGGTTAGATCAAGGGATTGTCTAAATATAGTTTTATTTACTTGTTTTTTTAAACCCAGAATTATTTTAAAGAAATATTGTTAAATAAACAAATATGGATAGGTTTTCTATTTACATTCATATTTAATTTGTGATATGCACATAATATGACCCATTATTTGTTTTATTAGAAGACTTTGTATGCAGGATTTGTATGTTAAATTCAATAAAAATATTTTAAAAAGAAAGACTTGGATTAGAACTGCCAAAGTAAGAATATTTAAGGTTAAACAATGTTCAGATATTCCTTTGCTGCCAATTCAAATCCATCCAGAAGAGTACAGTGTTCAATTCTGAACTTGGTCATCCGGCTGTGTTCTGCAGATGTGTGCTGCTAAGGGATTGGAGGGCTATACCTCGTTATATCGGTTTCTCTCAAGTTCTATATCTCCTTCTCCTGCAACCAGGGAAAGAAGATACCCACATTTTTATTTCCTGGAAGAAATACAAAGTGCCTTTCCTTGTTTTTGAGGTGAAGTTTGGCTCGTGTATTGTCCCCTTCTTTCACTGTGAAAGTAGGTAGTAAGTGCTCATTTATTAAATCTGACAATTTCCTATTGTCCATTATAGATTCTGCTGCATCTCTTTAATTGACCACATTTTCTTTCTGCAACCAGCTAATACATTTTATAAATTCTTATACAACTCACTTTCATATCTGCAGCGAGATTTTAATATTCAATTTTCTGGCTTTGCCTTTTGGAGGTATATAGTGCCTTTCTATTGTTCCAAAATACTTGACACCAAAAGGGAAAATTCTAGATGCAGGAAATCTGATTTAAAAAAAAATTAAAAGTACTCAGGAGAATAAAGTCTTAATATTTTAGGTGAAATGAAAGGCCATTAAAGTGAAACAATAACTCTGTTTTTCTCTCTCCACATATGCCACCTGACCTGTTGATTATTTGTCAAGAAACTTGACGACTTAAGTGCACAAAATCAATAAGGCTGCCTATTAAATATCAACTCAGGGGTAGACACTGTTGGGAATATGGAACAATATACACATTACAATACTAGATACTGGTAGCTCAACATTGCACCTCAAAAGATACCTGAAATATAGGCAAGTTCAGAAGTTTCAATCTATGACATAATTGAATGACAGTTATCCATTATGTCCAATGTTTTTGGGCCTACATTATTGGTCTTTTCCAAGTACTATCTAATCCAGTATGGAAAAACAGGGAGTTTTCCAATGTTAATCTGATAAATATGGCAAGCCACAATAGAAACCTCAAAACAAATACAAGTTTTTGGTATAAAGAAAACAAACTGCCCTGAAATTCAAATTTATTTTGAAACAGTATGAAGATAAATAACCAAAATTCTCCTTTCTTTTTAAGGATTGGCAACATTTGTACTTCTGAGACTGTTGGTGCAGGAATCTGGAGCAAATTACAAAGTGCTGGAGAGCTCAATGGATTGAGCAGCAACTGTGGGGTGGGGGGGTGGGGGGTGGGGGCAGAGGGGAGAAATGGTAGACATTGAGGGGAGACACTGCATCAGGACAGGAATGTTTGCACAATTCCTCTTGCCAATAATGGACTTCAGCATCAAGAGAGCAAAAAAGTTGTGAAAACTCGTAAGCAGGTCAATTGCAGAGAAGATTGCTTTGCAAGGCAAATGAATATTTCCCCAATTATTTATGAAGATAGAAGTACATCGTATATCCCATCATATGGGACAACCCCAGAATTTTCACCTAAAATGTTGGTTTTGATTGATACCCTTTGAATAAGATGACCCCACCCCAAAATAAATCTGGCACTTACTGCTGCCCAGTTAAAGCATATCACAAAATTTTAATGACAAATCATCAGTTAAAGGTTTAATTTTATTTAGATATTTTAAAATCAACCACAGCCGGTTCCTGTCCGAAGCTGTTTAAAGCCCATACAGAGCCGGCAGCAGTTAAACTGGATGGATGGACCATATGGAGGAGCGATGAGACATCGCAAATAACTAACAGGGCATGTTGGAGATTGCATCGCAGCCAGCAGGAAGATGGCGGTGGTGTTGCAATCTTGTCGTCAAGGTAAGAATTTTATACTCTGCATAGGATGACCCTGATTTTAAAGTGAAAATTTTGTTTTGAGAATTGCCCTATACAACGGCATATACAGTCGATAAACCTACTCTATAATACATTAATGTTGGACCTATATTAAAAGAAAATTATTCACTGTTAAAAGTTCAAAGTTCAGATTTATTTCCCAATACATACATGGCATCACATACAACCCTGAGATTCTTTTTCCTGTGGGCTAAGCAGAAGTTCCATTTATCAACACTGCAAAATAACTGTACTCTTGAATAGATACATGGATGTTTTCCTCAAGAATAAGTTTGACAGGTTCAAAGAGAATCAAGGTTGGACATGTGTTATGAACAAGCAGTGGGCTTTATTTACACACAAGGGAATTCACAAAAGGGGCACACACTGACAGACTAATGTACTCGGCACATAGGCACAGTGTATCAAGAAATGAGGGTTTAACTTGTTCAACATCCACAAGCACGGTACAACACATTTTAAAAAATGGATACATACTCATTAAGCTGGTCTCCATTGTAGCCCATGATCCCTCCCTGGACAGGCCCATCACATTCAGCCCTCCAGGGCTGCCTGCAGCTCAGCAAGGATCGCAATTAACAAGTACATACTTGTAAACCTGGTTTCCAGCATCGATCACGGCTCGGGATCTGGGAACGAACCCATTTCAATTGGTCCTCCAGAGCTCCCTGGGCTTCAGGGATAGTTTGAAGGCAGCAGCAAATAAAGAGAGAGACAGAAACTGTATGTGCCTGGCTTTTTCAATGGAGGGCCTGTCCGTGTGACCTGTGAGGACCAATCATGTTTCAGCCTGACCTGTGGATAGATTTAACCATTGATTGGCACCTGGAGGAGCAATCTCTCATCAGCTGCCAGGGCCAATCACACATCAGCCTCACAGGTGGGTAGATCTAACCCTTGATTGGTAGGTGAGATAATTTCTGATTGGGCTCCAGCCAGAGAGGTCTCATGACTCTCCACAATCCCACCAAGTTCCAGATGGAGGGAAAACATGACCCACAATCCACACCACAGGGTACACAAGAGACAAAGATAAACAAGAATGAAGTGCACTACATAAAATAAATATTCAATCATAAATAATGTTCAAAGTAAGTGTCCTTAAAAAAGTACCTTGGGCTCTTTATTGGGTACCTCTCTTCCATTTAGCTTTTCCAAGATCAATAGGAATATATCTAATCCAATACTAATTCAAACATTGTAAATCTGCTCCAAATTTAGGATTTTTTTTTAATTTGAAAAACTTTGTCTTATCTCGTGCTATCTTCTAGTCCTCCAATAGTGTTTCAATGATTTTCTTATATTATGTCTTGTTTAAGTTTAGAAAAAGTTAGATATCGTGGATTTGATTCATCGGTGATACATGGTGACCTTTTATGACTTATTTTCATATGAAGTAAATGTTTCTAATGTGATTCCATACAACCATAGAACCGTTAACAGCATGGAAACAGGCCATGTCGGCCCTTCAAGTCCGTACCGGTTCACTTGAACAACTCCACTAGCTCCTCCGCAAACTCCTGAGGAAGTAGAGGCTTTCTTCATGATGCCATTGGTGTGTTGGTTCCAGGAAAGATCTTCGATGTATTTACTCTTCCAGATGAGATATAGTTTTACCTTTTTTTTTATATTCGTAGGAACCAAAAACTACAAAATATACATAGCCCTCAGGATAAGGTGCTCAACTGTTTTTTGCTAGTTTTTTTTTATTAGAGTATCTTAGGTGGATTTTTTTTTAATACAATTTTTTTTTTCATTTTCACCCATTGCATTGGAAGGGGGGGGGGAATCGAGTTTATACTGTATGAAGTTTTTTATATATATATATATGTATGTAAAAATGTTTCTTCAGTTTCATTCCTTTTTCTTCATTGTACTGTATTTTCTATAAAAACCAATAAAAATGATTGAAAAAGAATGAGACCCTGATTGGGTTTGATGTTGAGGAGCCTGATGGTGGAGGGGTAGCAGCTGTTCCTGAACCTGGTGGTGCGAGTCTTGTGGGACTGATACCTCTTTCCCATGACGGCAACATGAACAGAGCATGTCCTGGGTGCCGTGGATCCTTGATGATTGCAGCTGCTCTCCGACGTCAGCGTTCCTTGTCGATGGTGGGGAAGGTTTTGTCAGTCTTGTACTGGGGGCTATGTCCACTAACCTTTTCAGGGCTTTCTGCTCAGAGGTATTGATGTCGTGATGCTGCCAGTCAGAACACTTTCCACTACTCATCTGTGGAAGTTTGCCAAGGTTTTTGATGTCATTCCAAGCCTCCACAAACTCCTGAGAAAGTAGAGCACTAACATGCTTTTTTCATGATAACATTAAGTGTTTGGCCCTCTGAAATAGAGACTCCCACGAATTTAAATTTGTTCACACTCTCCACCTCTGATCCCCCAATCGTACTGGATTGTACATCTCTGGTTTTCCCTTCCTGAAGTTGACAATCAACTCCTTGGTTTTGGTAACATTGCTTCACACAAATGATGCAAATAGAGACCAAATTGAGAACTCACTGGGACTCAACATCCCTCTATGTAATTGGAGCCTGGACTTCCTAACGGAAAGACTACAGTCTGTCTGGGTCAGTAGCAGAATATCGAGCACTGATGCACTTCAGGGCTGTTTACTCAGCCCACTCCTGTTCACGCTACTGACCTACGACTGCACTGCCAGATCCAGCTCCAACAGTGTCACAAAGTTTGCAGAAGACACAATAGTCGTTGGCCTCATCAGCGACAACAATAAGTCACACTACGGAAAAGAGGTGGAAGATCTCATTAAATGATGTAAAAACCTGAGACTCAACATGGACAAGACAAAAGTGATGATCATGGACTTCAGGAGGACCAGGAACGACTACCCTCCACTACACATCAACACCTCTAGTAGAGAGAATGGAGAGTACCTATTTCCTTGGAGTTCATTTAACTAGTGAGCTATCGTGGACACACAGCATCTCCTCACTTATCAGAAAGGTGCAACGGTGACTGCACTTCCTGAGAAGACTGAAGCGGGCAAAACTACCATTATGTCAACCTTCTATAGGAACTTTATCGAGAGTGTCATGGCCGGCTGCATCACAGTGTAGTACAGTGACTGCAGAGAAATGGATCAGAGGTCAATCCACAGGACCATAGAAGTGGCAGAGAGGATCACAGGAGTATCCATCCCTCCCATCATTGTGATCTACCGGGATCGTTGTCTGAAGAGGGCAGGCAAAATCATTGAAGACCCTTTTCACTCTGCACACAGTGTCATTCAGCTGCTCCCGTCGGGGAAGAGATACAGGAATATCAGAGCTAGCTTAGGAAGAGCTTCTTCCCATGTGCAGTGAGAATTTTGCATGACCAAAGGAACTCCTCACGCTAACCGTCCGAGACTCTTATTGGTACAAAACTATTTATTTATTTACTTACTTGTCCTACATATGTATTATTTGTCCGTATGTGTGTTATGTCTGATTGTTGCTTGCATGTTTTGTACCAAGGACCAGAGAGTGCCGTTTCATCAGGCTGTACTTGTACAATCAGATGATAATGAATTTAACTTGACTTGAATTGCACCATCCTATCACTTCAGTGAAATGCAGTGACCATTTGTTGTCAGGATCCAGGTGGGAAATTATAGTTTCCATTTCTCGACCAGTAATGTGCATGATGTGGCGCAGATCGCATAAGGTCATGTAGAACCAGTATGTCAATTGAATGGAATTCTTACCATTTATGGAACCTGTAACTGTATCATTGTTTACGTGAAAGAAGCTCATGTTGGGTGCATTGAATCATTACACTATACACCAAATGTTTTCAAAAGGTTTACTTCCTGAAAATAAATTGGGTATCATGACAACTTCAAGCTGAATTCAAAGATAATTTAAGATTTTCATATATGAAGTTGAAGAAATAGTAAATGAACTTTTCTTGAATTTAGCATGTTCAATCCATAATGATGCTGACACATGGCATTTGTTCAACTGACCTAAAAATGTTTTGCTGTTGATTTACTTTTGTACTCAGCATCTGATGCCCCTTGTGTCAGTGTCCAACCATAGTCAGCCAGCATTGATGGATCCAGTTGCCCTGATACTATTTTCCCATGGTTGCAATATTCTGGTTCATCAAGATCAGCAGGGAAGAGGTCCAAGTGCGAACGAAGAAAATGAATTTTCAATGGTATATCGGACTTCATGGTTTTGTGTGCTTAAAGTAGACTTAAAATATGACAGGAAATCACAACAATAGGTTATATTTAAAAAGCAGTTTGTGATAGGAACATTTTAAGCTGAGTTTTGTGATCAGCAGGCCCATAATCCATAAAATACATACAAAAGTGTTCAGGAAGCAAAATCTTTGTTATCCAGTGTTAATGAACCCTTTGGGAATCCAGCCATCCTAAAAGGTTGACAAGGCCTTTCCTGATGACGATGATTCCTACATCTCTGATGCTGGAGGCATTCAGTACAAGTGAGTGAGTGATTCGGTTTGCAAATAGTAACCTGACATACAGTATGTGAAATCAGCCAGTTACATAAAAGTTAAAGTCGTTCATCACTCTGAAGAAATAGAAACAGAGCAGGTACCCCAAACAGCTTCGGCAGACTTTAAGAACTTACCTCCTTGTTGTTTGGTCTATGTGGACACAGATTCATTCTGCTCATTTCCTAATTCTCTGAAGCCAAAAGGGATTGCCAGGGGTAAGTCATCTTACTTATTAGGCCAGTTTAAATAAATAAACATTAGAAGATCCCACCAATGGTGAGAGTTAGACGGAGACGATGGCCATTGAGCAATAATGCAAGACTAAGCTAGTGACAAGACAATTGGTTGAGAGGATGACAGGATTTCAGTGGTTGAAGTAGCAACAGTTGGGCTGAAGAGTAATACGTGGAAGAATTGAGCATTGGATTGGTGCAGAAGAGTGGATCAGACATAATGAGGGGTGAGAATCAGTATTTCAACAGTAAAAGGGATCAGGTAATATAGAGATGAAATTAAACATTCTTATCACTGTTTAGAATTAAAGGCATTCTGATGGGAGAACATTTTAACCATTTTCTGCTTGCTGATAAAATCAACGCCCATTCCACACTTTGCCCAACTTACTGTCCCAAATTGTGTGATATGAGCTATTGACTCTTAATCACAAGAGCCCTATGAATTATGTTAAAGCCACTCCAAAGGGAGATGGAAACGGGCAAAGGAGAAAGGGCAATGGCAAGTTTCACTGCAGTCATAGTCAAAGCTCGCTAGCAATATGGTTACTGGTGGGAGATTTGAAGTAAACACTGTTACTACAGGAAACAGAACAAAATGTCCCTGATCACCTGAGGATGTGACCATTTCCAATGCTGACAGCTGACAAGGACAGCAGCAGCACTTTCCCGACTACCTCCAGCCAGTTTGATCCTATTTACCAGACATCATGCAGCTCATTGATTGTCAGCATTTGGCCAAAAAACAGGACGGCGAGAAGCAGAAACAGATGGGTTCAGTGTACAGTAGCACAATTAAAAAAAAATAAAAACATTTAAAATAAAACAATACCTGGCACTAACCAGCATACTGGTGGATTAATGTGCTGTGCCATGAAAGAAGAGAACATCTGTTATTCTCTGGACACTGAATTCCTGGAGAGATGCAAATCACAGAGAAATGAAGAGAAACAGGAAGGCATCTAACATGAAAAATAAAAGACCATGAACTTCTATGGAGAGTAGCCATAAGTGAAGATGGCACTTCTAATAATTTTAGATTAGTTTGGCCCAACAACTAAGAGTCGCCTATGCCAGATACAGTAGGAGTCTATCTTCATGTGGAGACTGTTAGTCCAGCACAGGGCCCTTCAACCTATAATGTATGATCGGAAACTTTTTGGGGGCTATTTTACCGAAAAGCTCTGAGTCGAACACTTCACAGAAAATAAATGGATGTCTGTTAAATTGGAGCAGTGGAAAGATGCATGGTGTTGATAATTATGTTTAAAGCCCCAAAGTAGTTTATAACATTATTTGTACTCCTTGATTAGATTACCTCCATATGTCCATTATAACTTACATATGTCATTAAACCTCCTGTGTGGTTACTTGAATGAGGAACAATAGTTTAATCTATCAGCTGTAGATCAGTTGGTAGCAAATCTACCTTCTGCATTAGGAGATTCCATCAAAAATATAAATACAAAAGCCTAGGCTGTCTGAAATGCCATCTTGATGAAGCATTAAACCCAAACCATAGCTCCGTGATTCCCCGTTCACCACAGAGTCCTTACCCATTTTTATCCCTGAGTTGACCACAGGTGGTGATTAGCTGCTTATCATCATATTACTCTTTGTGGAGCTGCTGTGCTCAAATTATTTGGATGTCTCTTTATATTTAAAGAGTATCTACAAAGACGGTATTGATCCTAAAGTACTGTGGAATATTCTGAAAGGACCTTTGTAAATTCATCATTCCATTTTAACTTTGCTGAAAATTTGCGTGTTCAGCAAATGTGACTGTGACAGCTCCAATAAGTTACACATTACAAGGAATTTAATACATGAACTTGATTTGGAGAGGAGTAAAACACAAAAGTCTGCAAACCCAATGCTGGAGAAACTCAGGAGGTCAAATAGTGCACTTTATATAGCAAAGATAAAGATACATAACCAATATTTCAGGCTTGAGCCCAATATGACCAAAATGTGGGGCAGGTGCCCGAGCCAAATGGTGGGGGTTAAGGGGCAGGGGGAGGAGCCCACAGGCAGGAGGTAATGGGTGGATCAGGGAGGGACGGCACATCTGCAAACAAGGGGAAGGGGGATGGCTCTGTGAATGGAGAGGGAAGGGGTGGAGAGCTGGAGGATAGGATGGGCAAGAGAGGGAGAACAAAGAGTACACTAGCAGAGACCGGAGAAGCCGACGTTAATGCCATCTGGTTGGAGAGTGCTCCAACGGAATATTAGATGTTGCTCCTCCAATTTACAGGTGGTCTTGGTTTGACAATATATGAGGCCATGCACAAACATGTTAGTGCTGGAGTGTGGTGAGGAATTGAAATGGTTGGCCACTGGGAGATCCATGTCTCTGATGTGGACAGAGCGAAGATGCTGAGCGAAGCGATCTCCCAGTCTCTCCGATGTAGAGAACTTAGTTCCATTCTCTGACTTCTCTGTGGCCCTCAGATGTTCATGCTCTTCACTATATTCCCTCCCCATTACTCTCCCTTTCTGCTGGCTTCTGCTCCTTTCTCCCCTATTTCAAGTCAGCATCAGTTTGATGCGCTGTGACAGAAAGCTCCACTTACGGTCCTCCCTTGCCAGCCCACCCACACCCATCATGAGTTGTGGGAAGATTTTCCTTACATCTGCACGCTAAAAGTACCGACCATTCTGTCAAAAACACATAGGTAATAATGTGACTTTAAATTCAATTGGTGTGTATTAATTGAAGCTAAAGTAAAATTGTTGATGCAGACATTGGTCTTTTCTCAGGCTGAACCTGGAAAACTAGTTCTCATCCAAAATGGGCAAGTGAATAATCCATGCTTTGTGATCAACATAACTGGCTGCTACTGATATTGTTTTAATTCATAAAATATACGGTCTGATACCATTTCAGAGTTTTAATCTTCATTCTGAGACTTTGTGGTAATCCTGAATCATTTTTTGTCTTCAGCTTCAGGTTTCTGGGACCATTATCTGATTCCCTCAAGATGGTAATTGGCTTCACATTACTTACAGGGACCCAACAGCCTCTGTTAGAGAAGGGTCTACTGGCATTTGTTTATCCCATCTCCTTGTGTAAAAAAAAACATTGAGACAAAATGCTATAGCAACTTGGGAAGCAGATTTAAATGGCTAAAACTTCCACAATCAATGCTTGAATAACTCTTCATGCCTGCCATCCGTAGGCACAAAGCCAACTAATCTCTGGTAAAGTTATCCGTTTTATCATTGCTATGTCAATTTATATGAAAGTACCATTGAGGTTTTACTATCAACTGTGATTTGTAAAAGCAATTGATGAGAAAAATCACAACAGATTCAGTCAACATTATTGTGAATCCTTAGTTAAATCTGTAAACATTCTGAATATCTTGTAGCAATCCCTTACTTGTAAATACAGGATTATTGAGAAGAGGGCCTTTAAATGTTATGAGCTTTAGTTTAAATTATTTTGCCCCTGGAATTGTCAATACAAAGTCTTGTTTATTTTTTTCCAACAACATAATTGTCTAGGTGTAAGTACCTTTACCACCCTGAAGCCGCTGATGTGCTTTTCTGATGGATAAAATGACCTTTGGTAATGTCACATCTTACAGGAATTTCTTCACATTTTGACAATATGTCATAAAATGAACTTTAGTTTTGCTTTATGAATGTTTTTCAGTGCAAATGTGTTAAATACAGTTTTGCTCAATTAGACGTGGGGTGTCAGCACTGAAAAATACATTTATCCAAAATTTAATCTAATTACATTGCAGAATACCTCTGGCACAATCATAACATCAGACTCCTAATGAATGGACCTGCAAATATTCCAACATTGTAACTTGCTGCAGCACAATGGGATTTCATTCCCCCACATTTATTTTATAAATGATGTATAGCATAACAATGTACATCAGACGTGAATAGATTTTCCGACTATTTCTTTTCCTCATCTGTGGCCTTAGAAATCTAGAACTGGGGGATTGTTGCGGAATACACAATCAACTCTTTCCAATACCCAGGACCTAAGATCAGTTGAAACTTGGAAACCTTTTCTTGTGAAAGGCCTTCTGGTGGTTTGAATTCAGTTTTGAATCTTCAGAAGTAAAAAGCAATAACTGTGATAAGGATGCCCCATCAATTGGAGGAGAAAATCTGTAGAGAGATGGCAGACAACTGCAGGAAAGGTTGTGATAGTAGGAGATTTTAATTTTCCACACATTGACTGGGACTCCCATACTGTAAAAGGGCTGGATGGTTTGGAGTTTGTCAAATGTGTTCAGGATTTTTTCTAAATCAATATATAGAGGTATCAACTCAAGAGAGTGGAATACTGGATGTAACATTAGGGAATGAGACTGGACAGATGACAGAAATATGTGCAGGGGAATATTTTGGATCCAGTGATCATCATCCATTAGTTTCAAGTTAATTATGGAGAAGAATAGGTCTGGTCTCGGATTGAGATTCTAAATCGGCGAAAGGCCAGTTTTGAGGAAATAAGAAAAGATCTAGAATGCATGGATTAGGATAAGTTGTTCTTGGGAAAAGATGTCCAAGATAAGTGAAGGACCTTCAAAGGTGAAAATATGGAAGTATAGAGTTTGTATGTTCCTGTCAGAATTAAAGTTAATGTTAGCAGGCATAGGGAACTTTAACTTTTGAGAGATATTGGAGACCTGGTTCAAAAAAAGAGAGAGATATATTGCATGTATAGGCAACATGGAGCAAATGAGGTACTTGAGGAATATGAAAAATGCAAGAAAATCCTTAAGAAAAAAAATCAGGAAGGCTCAAAATAAAACATGCGGTTATTTTGGCAAACAATGTGAAGGAAAATCCTAAGGGTTTCTACAGGTATATTAAGAGCAAAAAAAGATAGCAAGTGATAAAATTGATCCCATTGAAGATCAGATTGGATGGATTTGTATGGAGCCAAAGAAATGGCTGAGATCTAAAATGCTTTTTTTTTCATCAATGTTCACTCAGGAAATGCATACAGAGTTGTGAGAAGTAAAGAAAACAAGCAGTGATGTCAGGGGACCTTTACCAATTAAATAGGAGGAAGTCTTTGCTGTCTTAAAGCAAATAAGGGCAGGTAAATCCCTAGGACATGATAATATATTCCCTCTGACCTTGAGGGAGGCTAATGTAGAAATTGCAGGAGCACTGGTAGAAATATTTAATATGTCCTTTGTCACGGGTCTGGTGCCAGAGGATTGGAGGGTAGCTCATGTTGTTTAAATAAATGCTCCAAAAGTAACTCTTGAAATTATAGACCTGACGTCAGTAGTAGGTAAATTATTGGAAGGTGTACTAAGAGATCAGATATATAATTATTTAGATAACCATGGATTGATTCGGGATAGTCAAATGGCTTTGTGTGCAGTAGATCACGTTTAACCAATCTTATAGGGTTTTTTGAGGAGGTTGCCAGGAAAGTTGATGAAGGAAAGACTATGGATGTTGTCTCAATGGACTTTAGTAAGGCCTTTGACAAGGTCCCATATGGGAGGTTAGTTAGGAAGGTTCAGACATTAGCTATTCATGGTGAACTAGTGAACTGGATTTGACAATGGCTGGATGGGAGAAGCCAGAGAGTGGTGGTGGATGATTGCTTTTTAGACTGGAGGCCTGTGGCTAGAGGTGTGCCTCAGGGTTCAGTGCTGGGACCATTGTTGTTTGTCTATATCAATAATCTGGATGAAAATATGGTAAATTGGATCAGCAGGTTTGCTGATGGCACAGTGATTAGAGGTATGTTGGACAGTGAATAAGGTTTTCAAAGCTTGCAGAGGGATCTGGACCAGCTGGAAAAATGGGTTGAAAAGTAACAGATGGGATTTAATGCAAATAAGTGTGAGATGTTGCATTTTGGAAGGACAAACCAAGAAAGAAAATACATGGTAAATGGTAGGGCACTGAAGAGTGCAGAAGAATGGAGGAATCTATGAATACAGATACAAAAATCCCTGAAAGTGGTGTTACAGGTGGAAAGGATTGTAAAGCGAGCTTTTGCCATATTGGCCTTCATAAATCAAAGTATTGAGTAAAGGAGCTGGGATGTTATAGCAAAGTTATATAAAACATTGGTGAGGCCAAATTTGGAGTATTGTGTGCAGTTTTGGTCACCTAACTACAGGAAAGATATCAATAGGATAGAAAGAGTGCAGAAAAAAATTTACTGGGAAGGTTAGGACTTTATTCCCTGGAGCGTAGAAGAATGAGGGGAGATTTGATGAGGTTTTTAAAATTATGAGGGGGATGGACAGAGTAAATGTAGATAGACTATTTCCACTGAGTGGGTGAGATACATACCAGAGGACATGCATTAAGAGTGAAAGGGGAAAAGTTTAGGGGTTAATGAGGGGGAATTTCTTCACACAGAGTGTGGAACTTTCTGCCAGCTGAAGTGGTGAATGCTGGCTCAATTTTAACATTTAAGAAAAATTTGGACAAGTACATTGAAGGGAGAGGTATGGGGGGCTAGGAACTGAATGCAGTCAGTGGGAATGGGCAAAAATAATGGCTCAGCTCAGACTAGATGTTCTATGGTTCTAAGGAGTAAAACATGAAAGTCTGCAGACACAGTGAGTGAAGTAAAAACACTGCTGGACAAACACAACGGGTCAAATAGCATACTCTGCAGAGCAAATATAAAGATACATCGTCAACGTTTCAGGCTTGAGCCTTTCATCAAGATAGGAGCAAAAAGTAGGTAGGGTGCCTGAATAAAATTTAATTTTAAATTTAGACATACAGAACAGTAACAAGTCATTTTGGGCCATGAGTCCATGTCACCCAATTAAACCTACATCTTTGGTACATTTTTTTAATGGTGGGAGGAAATCGGAGCCCCTGGGGAAAACCTACACAGACATGGAGAGAACGTACAAACTCCTTACAGACAGCGGAATTCGAACACTGGTCCCAATTGCTGGTACTGTAAGGGCATTGCACTAACCGCTACACCAACTGTGCTGCCCTGAATGATGGGGTGAGGGGCAGGGGGAGGGTGAGGAACACAGGCCCACAGGCAGGAAGTAATAATTGAATAAGGGGGGGGAGGGCATAACAGCAAAGAGGGGGTGGGGACTGCTCTGTGAATGGAGAGGAAAGGGGATAATAGCTAAAGAAAAGGAGACAGAAGGATAGGGAAGAGAAGAAGAACAGGGAACAGTCTCGCAGAAACCGGAGAAATTGATGTTAATGCCATCTGGTTGGAGAGTGCCCCATCAAATTTGGTTAATTTAACATACATTCCATTTACAAATTATTTGGAATCCCGTTCTAAAATGTTGCTGTTTTTGTATTCATTTTTATCCCTGTAGGTACTGACAATGCTAATGTGCTTTCATAGCACATATAAACTAATCCTGGCCAGGGTTTAATTCACTGTTGTAAAATTCCTTGCACTATCTGCCTTCCAGTGCCATAAAATGCAAGTCTCCATTCTCTATTTTTCATACAAATTGATCAATTGCTTTCATTAATAGAAATCTGTTTGAAACCTCTCTACTGGATTCCATTCCTGCTTTTACTGCTCTCTATTTTTCACTTGCTCTGCCCTGACATGTTGGGACCCCTTGCTTACTACGGTGTGATGTTTAGCCCCTGTCCTTGCAAATTCTGCTCTCAATGGATCTGAGTATTATCAGGCACCCATACTGCCAGGTCATTTTATTTACTTCTACCAATAAAAATTCCACTACAGAAAATGTGGTGGGAGCAATCAGAGCCCTCAGAATTAGAACTTCTTTCAAATGGACAAGCAGGGTCAGATAGAAGAACCAGTTGAAATGATTGAATTGTAGGTTCTCCTCAAGGGGAAAATTAAGGGGATTTGAAGGAAATACAAAAAGATGCAGAAATGAATTGCAGTATAGTTAGCATTGCAGTTAGCTCAATGCCATTGTGGCACCAGTGACCGAGGTTCAAATCCAGCGCTGTCTGTAAGGAGTTTGTACCTTATTCCTGTGTCTGGGTGGATTTCCTCCCACCCTTCAAAAAAATGTATGGGAGTTGTAGGTTTATTCAGGTATTTAGGTAGCACAGGCGCGTGGGCCAGAAGGTTCTGTTATTGCGCTGTATGCTGTGGCAAACTATGCCATTCCATTATCGAACTGGAATCCATAGTGGCGGGCTCCCGCAGGAATGGGAGTTCCTGGTGGCTGGGGGGGGTGCAAAGGACTCTGGGAGGGGTATGACTTCTGGGGTCAGGTGAGGTGATAGTGTGCCAATTGTGTTTATTTAAACTCCTGTGAAGGTTCCATGAAAGACTTCTCTTGTGTTTTGTTCGCTGCACCACTCTCTACACTCCTACAAATATTTCAACAAGATTAGCAATCAACTATGGGCTAAATAAAGTTTATTATTGCCATGTTCTTCCACCAGGCCACAGCTGGGTGCCACAGCATGATTTCTTTTGAACCTTATCCTACTGGGATGAATATATTCTACTGGGATTAATACATTCTACGTTTGAGGTGAGAAGTAAGCATTCTGGGGGGGGGGGGCATGGCAAGATGGCATAGTGGGAAGACGTGTGATTCCACCTTCCCCCAGTTAGACTTCTAAATACACAAATTTAATATATGTAAAAGTGGTTAAAAATAATATTTACAGACTTTGGAATATTGGAGGATTGCAAAGGCTGCAAACGTGGAAAAATCAAAAGCTCAATTGCAAAAAAAATTACCTAACAAAAGTGTTGAAGAACTGAGGCCTACTTACCAAGTTGAAGCCACGGAGTCATCAACTGGAGTCCATAAGCCTCAGAGGACTCCTGCTCGGTTGATCACGCAGTCGCAAGATGGCACCGGCTCAGTGACGGACTCGTCCGGCCCTGACTCACACCCCCATGAGTCTGGGGGCACGGGTAGATCGGCCGAGCAAAGAGAGACCCGTGAGCCCATTATACTGCCTGGTGGTCCGGGAGCGCGCAGTGTAGCATCGGAAGATGCACATGTGCGGTCGGTGAATTTGCCGGGCATGTGCGGAGCGTCGCAGGTCCAGAAATTACTGGACAAGGTGTGGGCTGTGGGGTAGCCTGAACAGCGGTGGGCTGATGAGGTTAGCACGCTGTCAACGGGCATCCAGACCTGCAGCCGCACTGGAAGAGGACCTATGATGTTAGATGAGGAAGAAAGATCAACATTACAGGAACTTACACAGGAAGAAATGGGGACTGAGACCAGAGAAGGTAGACCTCAAAGGGAGGTGTTGGAACCTGGACTGGATTCTGTGCCACAATTTTGGAAGGGATGGCTCATCAAATAGAAAATATGTCAGTACAGATGTCTACTCAGATGACTCAAAGATTTATGGAAATGAAAACTAAAATGACTACTATATGTGAAGAAATGACCTGTATGAAGCAAGATATTAATGTAGTTAAAAGTGATATTAGTAGATGTATAAAATCAGTGAACACTGTACAAGATCATTTAAAAAAGATTGAAGAAGCTTTTTTTGAATGTAAGAACCAAGTGGAGCCTAATAGAGAAAAAATGGAAAAAGTGGAGGATTTGTTCGTGGATTGGGGGATCCAGAGGAAGGAATTATTGAAGAAGATTGATTCATTAGAAAGTCAGGGTAGAAGAAATAAAGTAAAAATAGTAGGTCTTCCAGAAGATATAGAAGGTTCTGATCCAGTAAATTGGATTCCTGAGGTGTTGAGCAAGGAATTTTTTCCAGATGGTCTGGAGTTAGATCGATCACATAGAGCACACATGTCAAACTCAGGCCCGCGGGCCAAATTTGGCCTGTGATATAATTATATTTGGCCCGCAAGATCATATCAAATATGTATTAGAGCTGGCCCGCTGGCCGCCGCGCCAGTATAGCGCATGCACAGCTAATACTACAAATCCCAGAATGCTTTGCAAATGCGTTGGCGCCGGCCCGTCAGCCCGCTAATCGCCCCCACCTCCTCTCTTTACTTTCATTAGCATCTGCGACCTGTCGCCAAACTCACACGTAATAAACCCCTTACGAAAAATGGCCAAACGAAAGACAGAAAACAGGACCTTTCAAGACAGGTGGGAGGCAGACGATATGTTCATCATTTTAAAAGACAAACCTGTTTGTCATTGAAGCAAGTTGTTATTTTTGTGACTTGTTGGCTTGTGAAAAAAAATACATTAAAAGGAGCTTAAAGGCTACAGAGAAATATTATTTATTGAATATTTTATTTCTCATTTGTTAATGCTTCTTCTGGAAAGAGTTTAACCAAAACTATTATTAAACATTTATTTTAATAAGAAAAAGTTTAACATTACATATGTTGAAAGAAGAGAAAACATGCAGATGTTGTTGAAAATTTTCAATAAATATTTAGTTTGGCCCACGACTTAGTCCAAGTTTTTAATTTTGGCCCTCTGTGAATTTGAGTTTGACACCCCTGACATAGAGCACTAAGGAAGAAACCATTTCCAGGCCAACCACCATGAGCAATTTTGATTTGCTGTTTGAAATACCAGGACAGAGAAATTATACTAGGAATGACAGTGCAGAAGGCATGACAGAATAAGGCTCCAGTGATGGTCCAGAATAATAGGGTTTTTTTTTAAATGCGGATTTGAGTCAAGAAATTATTAGAAGGACCCGAGAATTTAATTCAGCTAAAGAAGTATTGTGGCGAAAGGGTTATAAATTTGCCTTTCGTTATCCGGCCGTGTTGAAAGTTTTTTTATGGGAACTTTCAATCTCAATTCTTTGAAAATGATAATGATGGATTAATTTTTGCTAATTCATTGCCAGATTTACGAGGAAATGGACGGTCGCCACTATCGTCACCTAAGAGGAGGGTAAGTGGCAATGGTAATGGGAAGAATGTAAAACATGGGCACAATGGGAAGAAAGCGGAATTGACACAAAGTCTTCTTGATATTGAAGATCCAGAACAATCACTGGGACTGGAATCATTGGGTTAATTATTTTTGTTTCAGTACTTTGTGAAAGTCTGTCTGCAGGCGGGGGGGAGGGGGGGTGGGTGGATGACACTGAGACCTTCAGTCATCTGCCACTAGTGGCTTTTACCACACCCAGAATTTTAGGGAGCTACTACTTTTTAGTAGTTTGTTTTGGGGATTGTTAGTTTTGTTTTCCTTTTTTTTGGAATATTTACATAAGGGGGGGGGTTAGAATATTAAGGGAATTAGAGGGGAGCATTATTTTATAATAGTGGAATATATTATTAGATTAAGAGATGTCTAATTTGAATTTTGCAAATTTTAATGTCCAGGGTTTGTACAACCCAATTAAGCATAAACGAGTTTTGGCCTATATAAGAAAAATGAAAGTTGATATTGCTTTTTTGCAAGAAACACATTTGACTGAAAAAGAACATTTTAAATTGAAGAGAGAGTGGGTTGGTCATGTATTTTCTTCTTTTAATTCTAAAGCAAAGGGTGTTGCGATTTTAATTCATAAGAAATTACCGTTTGAATTGGAATCATTTGAAGGAAATGCTGGGAGGGTTTTGATGGTTAATTGTAAAATTTTTGCTGAATTGGAGATTTTGTTAAATATTTATGCACCTAATGTAGATGAAGAATGCTTCATGTCAGAGGCTTTTTTATTGTTAAATCAGGCCAATAATATTATTTTGGTCGGGGGAGATTTTAATTGTGTTTTGGATCCTTTATTGGATAGATCTCCGAAAAGTATAAGGAAATCAAAGGTGGCAATACAAATAGGAGCTTTGATGAAGGATTTGAATCTGGTTGATGTTTGGAGGAGAGTGAACCCTACAGAGAAAGACTTTTCCTTTTATTCCTCTAGACATGATTCCTTTTCTAGAATAGATTTTTTTTTTGTTTCGGCACATCTGCAAGGTAGAGTATTACAGGTTGAGTATAAAAGTTGGGTTATATTAGATCATTCTATGTTATTTTTTTCCTGTGTAGGTTCAGAAGTAGTACAAGCATCTTACAGATGGAGGTTTAATACAATGCTATTGAAGGAGCAGATTACTTTGTTTTTAGCTGAGAATGTCAATTCAGTACATAGTAATTTTGTATTGTGGGATGCTTTGAAAGCATATTTATGAGGGCAAATTATTAGTTATACTACGAAAGTTAAAAAGCAATATGCGGCGGAAAGCTTAATGTTAGAGAATCAAATTGCTGAATTAGAAAAGGAATTTCAGAAAGATGTTACAGAAGATTTAAAAAAAGCTGCTTTAATGAAGTTGAAATTACGTCGTAATACTTTACAAACTTATCAGTATGAGCGTCTACTTTATCAATCTAAGCAGCGTTATTACGAACTGGGTGAGCGAGCTCATAAGGTATTAGCATGGCAATTAAAAACAGAACAGACATCACGAATTATTAATGCTGTGAAAAATAATTCAATAGTTACCTATAAACCTCAGCAAATTAATGATCGGTTTTATTCATTTTATCAAAAATTATGTACTTCTGAGGGAAAGCAGGATGCTGGTTCTATCGAATCCTAATTATCTAAATTAAATTTACCTGTTTTAGGGGAGGATGAGGTTAAAGAATTGGATGCTCTATTTACGGATTTTGAGATTAAAGAGGCTATACAAGAGATGCCAAATGGAAAGTTGCCAGGAGATGATGGATTTTCTGTTGAATTTTATAAAGTATTTTATGAAGATTTATCCTCTATATTTGGAGATGTGTTGCAGCAAGTAACAGAGGAGCAGTTGTTACTGGAATTTTGTTCAAGTGATATAATTACTGTGATTCCGAAGAAAGACAGGGACCCATTGAAAGTATTTTCATATAGGCCTATTTCTTTATTAAATCTAGATTCTAAAATTATAGCGAAGGTGTTAGTGAATAGACTTACCAAATATTTACCTCAGTTGATACATATAGATCAAACAGGTTTTATTAAAAATAGAAATGCGTGGGATAATATTCTTAGATTGATAACATTAGTCAATGCATTTAGACAGCAACCCAACCATCCAATGGTGGTTGTACTGGATGCTGAAAAAGCCTTTGATAGGGTCGAGTGGAACTTTTTGTTTAAAGTGTTAGAGAAGTTTAATTTTGGCCCTTATTTTATAGGCTGAGTTATAACTGCTAGTGTGGTGACAAACGGTCAAATTTCCTTATCATTTAACTTAACGCGTTCGACTTGACAAGGTTGTCCATTGTCGCTAGCCTTATTTGCATTGGCTATTGAACCGTTAGCTCAGACAGTAAGACAGAATGATAAGATTAAAGGAATTAAAATTGGGAAGGATGAATATAAGATTAATTTATTTGCGAACGATGTGCCGGTATATTTGACAGAACTGGAACAGTCTTTGAAATATTTACAAGATAGTTTGTTAAAATTTGGAGAGCTATCTGGATATAAAGTAAATTGGGATAAGGGTGAAATATTGCCAGTTGGGGATGGAGATTATTCAGAATATAAAAGATAAGTTGTCAGATAGAATTAAATATTTGAGAGTGGCAATAAACACAGACTACCAGTCTTTATATAAATTGAATTATATCCCTTTATTAAAAATAATTAAAATGGATTTGATTAAATGGAAAGATTTGCCCTTAAAATTAATTGGTCGAGTAAATTGTGTTAAAATGAATATTTTTCCTCGAATTCAATATTTGTTTCAGTCTATGCCATGTTTACTTTCAAAGGGTTTTTTTTCAGGATCTGAATAGGGCAGTGCGGGAGTTTTTATGGAAAGGAAAATTAGCCCGAGTAACTTTAGATAAAATTACATGGAAATATGCTTTAGGGGAATTGCAGTTACCTCACTTTCAAAATTATTATGATGCAGCTCAATTGAAATTTTTTAGCAGATTGATGGATGTGGACCAACCTCCGAGTTGGGCAAAGGCGGAAATGGCTTGTATATCTGAAGTTGAGATACATCAGTTTATATTTAAATGGAATGTGGATTTATTGCAGGAATGTAATATGCCAGTATTAAAACATTTGTTAAGGATATGGGTTAAAAGAAATAGGGTTTTAGGATCAAAGGGTAAATTACCATTTCAAACCCCATTATGTCATAACCAGCTTATTCCTTTTTCAATGTTTAATAATCATTTAAAGAGATGGAATTCTCAGGGCATAAAAATAATTCAGGACTGTTTTGAAGAAGGCCAGTTTCTTTCTTTTATTCAATTGGGAGAAATTTGACATATCTATAAATTTTCTGCTTGTATATTATCAACTTAGAGCTTTGATAAAAGATAATTATGGTAAAGAGATTAATTTACCCATGTTGATGAAATTTGAGTCTTTGATTTCTTTTGTACCTAAGAAAGGTTATATTTCAGATATGTACCAATTTTTACAGGATAGTCTGGATAAACCAGAATGGGAAAAATCTAGGCTTAAATGGGAAAGTGATTTAACCTTTATTTTTCCAGAAGATAATTGGGAGGTTATGTGTTCTGATAGTGTAACTAAAGTGACGAATGTACGTTATGGAAGGGTTCATTATATTTTTTTACATCAGTTATATTTGACTCCAGAGAAATTGAAAAAATATGGATTTAGTAATTCGGATTCTTGTTTTAGATGTGGACTATGTACTGGAACTTTTATACATGTGGTTTGGTCTTGTTTTAAAGTACAACCATTTTGGGAAGGAATTAGATTGGTTTTGGAAAAAATATTTAAGATTAAATTACCGCCAGACCCATCAATCTTTTTGTTGGGATATATGGTCTCTTTGAAAGGACTAGGGTTGGATAAATTCTCCAGGAACCGCGACAAGTTTTTAAGCTTATGACTGCAATTCAATATTTGCATATTAAGTGTGAAAATGCCATGCCATTCAGAGGTTCAATTTGGCTCTTCCATCACACTACGCACCAGCAGATATCAGATATTTGGTATATAGGATGCCCTCCAACGCAATGTCATCCTTTGAAGCACTCATTGGAACATTGGGCAGCTAAAATTAGGTCACAATCTTCTGATTTAGAAAATTGGTTGGCCAGGGAGTCATGGTTTCACTGAATTCCATTCACTGCACCTATACTCTTTAGTGGGCACTGACCCATGTATTGCTCCTGTCTGTAAAACACAATGCTAGAAAAACGTATCAGGTCCAACAGTGTACTTTATGTAGCAAAGATAAAAATACATATCCAATGTTTCAGACTGAGCCCTTCATCTAGGTAAGGTGTTCATCTGTTCTCACCACAACCACGTGGATTTCATCAGTGTGCCTCGGTTTCCTCCAACAACCAAAGACGTACAGGATGAGTATGTCCTTTGGTCACATGGGTGTATTTGGGCCAGAAGGGCATGTTATTGTACTGTGTCTTTAAACTACATTAAGGCTTCATAGTCACAGATGCTATCCCTCCAAGAGGGCTCAGAGTGCCATGATCTTGGATTTCCAAAGAGCAAGTACCCGAAATTAGTATCTTATTCACATCCAAATGCTGCAATTATATGGTGGCATAATTGAATTGTTATTTCTGCTCTAAGATGCTGAAAAGGGTTTAAGGTAATGATCCAGAAATAGGAGTGAAGTCTATAATAGAATAGAGCTCAGTACTTGCTGGTTTGGGTCTGAAGGTTGCATGTGATCAGCTGTCTTCAGGAAAGATTTAATTTCCAAACAGCACAGTATTCTCTAAAAACTGCAGAGGAGTGTCAACAGTGATTTGTGCACAGGTCCCTGGGATGATGAGATCACATTCTTCTGATTTTATGGTCACACTCTCAGTGAAAATGAACACATATGCTGAGAGTGAAAGAACAAGCAATACACCTCCTCGTTCCCTACCATTCAGGACCACAAACAGTTCTTCCAAGATAGGCCAAATTTCACCTGCCAGTCTGTTGGGGTCATTCACTGCATCCGGTGATCCTGAAGCGGCCTCCTCTACATTGGTGGGACTGAACGCAGACTGTGGGAAATTGCTTCGTTCAGAATCTTTGCTGTCAGACACAACATTCAGGATCTTCCGGTGGCCAACCACTTTAATTCCACTTCCCATTCCCATACTGCCATGACCCACTGTACTGCCAACTTGAGGCCACCTGCCAATTAGAAGAATACCATCTTGGCAGTCTCCAACCAGATGGCATGAACAGCAACCACGAATTTCTAACAACGCCCCCTTTCATTTTCCTACCCTCCCCCCCTTTTGCTTTCCATGAATCCTCTAATCCCATTCCTCATTTTCTCTCTCCTCTCTGCTTGCCCATTATGCACACCTTTCTTCCTCTACCTCTCCCCTTCCCTTCATCTATTGTCCTCCTACCAGAGTGCATCTTCTCATCCCTCTGCTCTTCCTCCAACACCAGCAAGCTTCATACCCTTATACCCCATTTCTTCCCCCTCTCCTCTGTATTACTTGCCAGCTCATGCTCTTTCCCCCACTCTTTTATTCAAGCTCCTGCCCTCTTTCACGCTATTCCGGCTGAAGCATAATGGCCCATGGATGCTGCCTAACTCATTGAATTCCTCCAACATTTTGTGTGTTGCTCCAGCATTTTCAGTCTTTCTTGTTTGCCTCAGTGAAAGAAATCAATCGACTGAAGGATTTTGGTTTAGTGGCAATGCCATTTATGTAGCTTTTATCTGCTGGAAAAGCTGTGTTATATCATACATTCTATAATTTGTAAAATTGGCATGGCTTGAAGTTCTCATCTGGTTAAAATATGTTCTGAAGTTCCTTTGTAAATCTCGAAATATTTGCCAATCCAAACATCAACAAAATGTAAATATAATGTCTGATTCCACTTGTAAACTATAACGCTTTTGAAATACATAGTACTTCTCTGCCTTCCAATAGAGTGGGTTCAGATAATGGCTGCTGATATTATCTTCACAGTATCTTCAGCTAAAACCTTTGTGTCCAGGTTTGCTGTGGTCCAAAGAGCTCAAGGTTGATACTTTGACCAAACAATGTAAAGAGGCAGTTAAAAAGTGAAAATAAGGCTCACCACTTTAAAAATTGACATTAGATCCCAATTGTTAATTACCATGATTTGGAATTGATCTGTGGATGCCTGCAAGTGGTGCAGTTTACAATACATCCACTTCCACTGAAGGAAGAAAGTACTGCCCAGACCATAGTGAAGCTTTCAGGTTGGTTCAGAGATTGATGAATGGGGTACCAAGTTTGCAGATTCAGGAGGAAAGATTCAGTGGAGATGTCCTCTACTCATCCTGCTCTACTCATACCAGCTCACACATTCTCTTCCCCTTCTCTCCAGCAACAGCTCTCTGGCATCATGCTTTCTTCCTGTTCTTTATCCAGTAATTTGCCAATGACTGAACATTCCCTTTCTCTTGGCAATTCTTATAGAGTGCAGAGAAACAACTTCTTTTTAAATGTTTTTATGGTTTTTTTTTCAGTGCTGTGTAAACATTCCCAATTATCCTGGAGCAGATGATACAGTTTGGTTCCAAAGAAATTTGTGAGACACAGATTTCACAAGATTCAAAATGTCTATCTATCCTCACTAATTTTTCTGGTTCTATGGCACTTGGTAAAAAAGCAGACTAGCTCTTCTCCCTCCTGCAGGGAGTCTCACCAATGTATTTGCTGTTCTCTCAAGCACAAGCAAAAGGGTGGGGATGGCGACCAGGGATCCTGAAGAGCCTCAGGCATTGACAGTTTCCTAATCGAGGAAGAAGGGCCAAGCAGGGTGACCTGGATGCCTGGAGCTTGGCTTCACTGCTAGAACGGATGGGAGGCCGTGCGACCACGGAGATTAAGGGAGTGTAGGAGGGAGCATCAGAGAAAGTGAAGGGATCCATGGACACTCATTGTCTCTGCATGGATCCCTTGCTTCACTTTTTCTTCTTGTTAGGGGCTAGTGGCGCCTCCTTGTGTTTCTTTACAGGGAAAAGCAAAGGAAGCGCATTTTGTATATTTGTGTACATTACAATAAAGGAAGCTTGACCATTTAAGGCAGAGAAAATTATTTTTTCACACAAAATAAAAACACTGTGTAATAGATATGCATATTTAACTCTGCTTTCAAAATGCCGTATTTAGAAAGTGAAATCTGACACACATTCTCCATGAAATCATGTTTTTAGCCTGTGAGCAAATTTCTATCTTGGTGTCTTCACTTTTGATTCTTGCTTGTCAATGTCCAAATTGTGTTTGTTCAACACAGCCTGAAATCACTTCAGAAGGTCATCTGGTGGGACCCATGGAGATATCATTTGTGTCTATCTAACATATGCATATATGGAAAATGTGCCAAGCTGATTCCACTGGCAGTGGCATACTAAAAAATTTGTCATGCAGAGGCAAACAGAAAAGGCGAAGCTGCCCAATTTTAAGAGTATAAGGAAAAGAAACTTTATTGATGTCTCCTGACTTTTGTCTTCAGTATTAACATTTACAGTTTGTGGTATCTTTCCGTAAATCTAAACTCATGTGAACTTTACACTTTCTGCTTGTGTTTACATACCACATCATGCAGCCTGGTGCCAGAGTGGATCGTTTTCATATGTTATAACTTTCAAATCATACATTGAACTTCCTGTACATATTATTTATGTACTTTCATCTTAGAAGCTAGGCCAAAAACAGATTTTTTTCAACAGTAAGATAAACACTGCTTGCAGACAGACTTTTATGCTATTAATCTGAAATGAAATCCAAATTACTGCAGTAAGAAAGCAATTGAATTGCACTTATAAAAAATGGTACTTTAACCCCATCTTCCAGGTTATATCAGAATGCAGTTCCTAGGATGCATGCATTTAACTCTTTGAGAACTGCAGTAATGTTTTCATGTCAGACTTGGTTTGAAAATAAAATCAGGTCTCTAAAGAATAAACAGGCATCTGTTCAGTGGCATGACTTCATAAATCCGTAACATGAAGTCAATATAATAAAAGAGAGGGAGATATCTAAAAATATAATGATTTATTTTGCAAGGCATCATACTTGAGCTATTTACAGTGAAATTTAAACTGTCAAACTTGAAGGTTCTGGATTTTCTCTGACATCATTACATTGTGGCAAAGGGAAAGATTTTTTAACAGGTTTTTAAAGGTTCCATTATTGTCATGTAATACTACATTTAGAATGTAACATACATGAAATTCTTTAACTCTTGTCTTCCGTAAGGAGGACAGAGTTGTCACTTTGTCCAGCACCCCTCACAGAGGGGGAGGCCCCGGCAAGGAACAAACTCACAACCCCTGGTTTAAAAGACCAGTGCTCTAACCACTGAGCTATCAGAGCAACACAATTTGATAATCGTATGAAAATTCATGGATACACATGTCCATTCTATACTGCTCCCTTTCCCCCCCCCCCCCCCCACAAAAAAGCACATGTACACATCTAATGAACAACTTGATTTCTGCTCCAATAAAATGGATGTTTGGAGGGTCTCTGATTTACTTTTGATGACAAATATCAATTGGACACTTTGGTTTAGTTTCTTCATCAGAATGGCTTGGATTTGGTCTTTCATTTCGTGAAGTCTACACTAGATCCAGTTAACACAGAACTTCACAATTGAGAGGCTCAACATCCAAAGAGCTCGCATCTTTCCTAATATCTCTACTTGTGATCAATGCAATACTGAGGTGGCTTCATTGACTTCATTAAAATGTTTTGGTCATGTCCTGTGTTAGAAAAATTTTGAAAATATATTTTAAAAACTCTATCAATGATACTGGTTATTAAATTACAACCTAACTCCTTAACTGCTCTTTTTGGAATTACAGATGTAAGTTGTTTACCTACTTCTGCATGTCAAGTTATAGCTTTTCCTACACCATTAGCTAGAAGAGCCATTTTACTTAAATGGAAAGACTCTGATTCTCCTACATTATTTCAATGGCTTTCTCATGTCAGAGGTCGTAGTTTAGATACAAGCACTAAATTTGAAGAAACATGGAAACCATTTATTGATTACTTTTATGAGGTATGGAGTGGCATTATTCTTGCCATTTTTGTTATCTATAGGTGTGGACCTGGGCTATGTTTTAAACTATTTGACAGATCCTCAGGATAGGCCATTCAGTTTTTTTTTAATTATATATTTTTTAGTAGAATAGTTGGGTTTTTTAATACATAATATGAATATTTCATTGTTAGGAGAATTATTTCAAATATGTCACATTTTCACTCTTTAGAATTTTTATATATTTATACTACGCAGACTTGGACATCCCATTTTAATTGTTATTTCTATTCTCCTTATGCTTTGTATATTATGAAATGTTAATAAAAAGACTGAAAGAGGCTCAACATCCAGACTTGATTCTTCTCCAGCAAAGATCAATGTGAACACTGGAGTTTGTCATCTATTGCCCCCAAGCAAATCTCCTCTCCAAATCCCATCACTTGTATATGCAAATGACTAGCTATGGAAACTAAGAAGCAACTATACCCTTGAATCTGAATTCTTTCTACTTGTTGTAACAGTGATGGTTTTGATTCAATGGCTTATTTTTAACTCCAGAAATTAATCTTGTTTCAACAAGACGTACTTTCACAATCTTCTCTTCCTCATGAGTTCTGTAGCAGTTATTTTGTGTGTCAGCAAGAAGATGTCCGAGAGATTCTCTATACTATGCATATCCCAGCCACATTTGCTTCCTTAGCTAGTCTGGCCACACCTTCATTTGAAGCTGAATAATATGAAGCAACTATAATATTTTTGATACCATTTGCATTCGTAATGTTTGCGAACAAACAAAATTGAAACTGAAAGGGGGGATAATCAAAATCTAGCAGACATTGAATGAAGGTAATAAACAAAATATCTAAATCTCAATTGAGGTTTTTTTTAAAACATAGCAAATAATTAGGGTCTGGAGTTTCCTGTTTGGGACTGTAGTGGAAAAAGGGATCTGGATAACCATCCAAAGAGAAGCAATTTTCAGGGCTGAGGGAAAGGGGTGGAAGAGTGAGACCAGCTAGACTATTTTTACAGAGACACAGAATGAAGTCAATGGACTTATAAACTCTCTAGGATTTGATAGGTATTGCTGATTTAATGTGTTGACATTTAATTTTTGCATTGCAATGCGAGAGGTCTACTTTTTGCAAATAACTTTGATCCTGCCAAATCCAAGCGCAGATCATGTAAGATCACTGGTGGATATTATACATTGTGGTTTGATAAAATGTGATGCTAAAGTTTTCACACAGCTGCATGGTCTTGTCCGCCAAGGCACTACTGTTGGCTTGGACCTATCTCTCTGGCCAGTTCTAAAGACACAAACTAACCCAGTTCTTCACAACTTAGTCTTTTGAGAAGAAATGGAAG
Organism: Narcine bancroftii; assembly: GCF_036971445.1. Lineage (NCBI taxonomy): Eukaryota > Metazoa > Chordata > Chondrichthyes > Torpediniformes > Narcinidae > Narcine > Narcine bancroftii. The sequence continues at coordinate 88,899,793 of NC_091478.1, read as the reverse complement.
AATATGGATTTTTAATAGACTCTGTGTCTGATCAGATGCAAACATGTTCTTTGCTGTGCCTGTTGAGTTATCTTTGAACATATTATCATTGCTTTTCCACAGTATATTAAGATATGACTTTGAGGGATTATTTCTATTACAATCTAGCTTGAGTTGACACAGAACATCATTCTCCATTAAAGATGAATCAGAATCAGGATTTATTATCACGAGCAAGTCTTGAAATTCAGAGTTTTGTGGGAGCATCACAGTGGAGACGTACATATTATAACCATGTTACGACATTGCTATAAAAATAAAATAAAATAACAATAACAGTACACGAAAAGTAAGGCAGTGTCTTTGGTTCATGATTATTCAGGAATCTGATGGCAGCGGGGAAGAAGCTGCCCTTGTGCCGCTGAGTGCTTCCCTTTCGGCTCCTGTGCCTTTTCCCCGACGGTAACAGAGCGAAGAAGGAATGGGCTGGGTGGTGGGGGGTCTTTGAGGATAGAGGCTGCTTTTATAAGACACCACCTCATGTAGATGTCCTCGATGGAGTGAAGTCTGCTGGCCAAGTTAACAGCTCTCTGGAGTGTATTCTTGTATTCTTGTCTTGAGAGTTGGCACCTCTATACCAGGCAGTGATGCAACCAGTGAGAATGCTCTCCACAATATACCTGTCGAAGTTTACGAGAGTCTTCGGTGACGTACTAAATCTCCTCACAATGTATAGCCACTTTGTGATTGTATCAATATTGAGACTCCAGGAGAGATCCTCAGAGATGTTGACACCCAGGAATTTAAAGTTCGACCTTCTCCACTACTGAGCCCTCGATGAGGACTGGGTCATGTTCCCCTGACTTCCTCCTGAAGTCTACAATCATCTCCTTGGTTTTACTGTCTTTGAGCACAAAGGTTGTTGCCGTTACACCACTCAACGAGCTGATCGATCTCCCTCCTGGACACTTCCTCAGTGCTGTTTGTGATTCTGCCGACAACTGTGGTGTCGTCGGAAAACTTGTTGATGGCATTGGAATTGTGCCTGGCTACCAGTCTTTGGTGTATAACAAGTAGAGCAGTGGGTTAAAGCACACATCCTTGGGGTGCTCCTGCATTGATGATCAGTGAGGAGGAGACATTGTTTTCAATTTTTACTGACTGTGGTCTTCCAATGAGAAAGTCAAGGATCCAGTTGCAGGGGGGGGGGGGGGGGGCACAGAGACCTAGAGTTTGTAGTTTCTTGACCTGCAGTGAGGGAATAATCGTATTGAAGGCCGAGCTATAGTTGATGAAGAGCAGCCGTATATATGAATTGCTGTTTACGAGCTGATCAGAGCTGAGTGGAGAGCAGCAATATTGCATCTTCTGTGGACCAATTGTGACGATAGGTGAATTGCAGTGGTACTTAGGTACTTGGTACTTGGTAATTCTGGCCATGACCAGCCTCTCAAAGTAGAAGTTAATGCTACTGGCCGTTGGTCATTGAGGCTGGTCCCTGCTACTCTTCTTGGGTACTGGGATGATCGATGCCCTTTTGAAGCTGGTGGGAACCTCTGACTGCCACAATGAGAGGTTTGAAATGTCTGCAAACACTCCAGCTAGTTGGTTGGTGCAGATTTTTCAGGCCCCTGCCAGGTACACAGTCAGGGCCTGACACCTTGCAAATGAATCACCCTCTTAAATGATGTTCTGATGTTGCCCTCAGAGACAGATATCACAGGGTGCTCAGCCTTTTCAGGGATTATAGTCAGCACTGTTTGGTTCTTCTTCTCAAAGCAGGCATAGAAGGTGTTCAGCTCATCAGGTAGTGAAGCATTGCAGTCATGCTTTATAGGCTGTAATGGCCTGCACTCCCTGTCATAGCTGGCGTGTATCTATCTCTGTATCTAGATTCCTCTGGAATTGCCACTTTGCTTCAGAGTAGGCCTTCCACAGGTCATATCTGGACTTCTTGTAAAGATCTCAATCCCCGGCCTGAAACGCCCTTGTTCTCACCCTCAGCAGGTTGCAAATCCTCGGATTCATCCAGGGCTTCTGGTTGGGGAATACCATGCCTTTGTGTCTGGGCACACATTCATCCTTGCAGGTCTTGATGAAGTCGGTGACACCTATTGCATATTTATTCCAGTCTATGGATGTTCTTCAATATGTTCCAGTCCACTGATTCAAGGCAGTCCTGCAGATGTTCCTTCGCCTCCCTTGACCACACCTTTGCCATCTTCAGTCTCTGCTTGTACGTCGGGAGTAGAAGTACAGCCATGATATCACACTTGCCGAAGTGCAATCGTGTTATGGCTCGGTATGTGTTTTTCATGGTGGTGTAGCAGTGGTCGAGGATTTTTTTCTTCGGGTTGGCCTGATTGAAGTCTCCCACTGTGATCGGGAAGGCATCAGGATGTGCTGTCTCATGGCTGTTTATCACTGTGCTCAGTCCCTCAGTGCCAGCCTGACATTAGCCTGCGATGGAATGTACCATGATGATGGCGATGAACTCCCTTGGCACGTAGAAGGGGTGGCTCTTGATTGCCAGATGTTCCAGGTCAAGGGAGCAGGACTGGAACATGACCATCATGTCTGTGCACCACAATGAATTGATGATGACACAAATACTGCCTCCCCTGGTTTTTACAGCACGATGGAGGATGTAGCCCTTGGGCTGCAGCGTCACGTCCAAAATGTCTGCATTTAGCCAGGTTTCCATAAAGCACATCATACAGCCCTCCCTGATGAGGCTCTGATGTTGAAGTCTGGCTTGGAGTTCCTCAAGTTTGTTCTCCAAGGACTGTATGTTGGCCAAGTGGATAGTAGGGAGCGGAAGCCTCAGGGCCCAGCATCTCAGCTTGACCTCTGAGACTACATGGTCAGGTCTTCTTTACTTGGCTTGTGGGTCCGCTGCTGGAGTTGTTGTTGTACTTGCTCGAGTTGTTTAAAACTCCAGCGAGTTGCTGTTGTACTTACGTGAGCTGTTTAAACGTTTCTCGGCCCAACAGAGATTGACGATTTTATCAGTTCTGCCGATTCCAAGCCATCTTATGACCTCCATGCTGTTTGGTATGTTTGATTTTATGTTTCTCATTTTTTGTTTGATTTTTAGGAGTTCTGAATGGGAATATTTGAAATGGCTGCAAGGCACCATTTAGATGGGACTGGTTTACAGTGACCAGTTTACAGTGAGGGCGGATCTAGGCATCGTCCTTTGTGCAGCACTCTAACTTCCATATATAGTAAAGCCCTGGTATCAGGCAACTATGGGGATTAGTAGATGCCAAATAAGTGCATTTTCCAGTTGCTTGAGACTTACTCTTACAATGCATTAACTAGTACACCTGCATTAAGGAAAAAACAGTCGAAAAGACAAAAATACTAGACTGTACTGACACTGAACAAACTTCACTTGCATGAATAAAATCTTAAAGCATTTTACTTTATTTTCAGTCACATTCTTTGAAATAATTCAACCATCACTGCATCTCTCCCTCTACAGTGCTGCCCAAAAGATGAACAAATAACATTATAGATAATTAACTCCACCCCACCCCCCCCCCCGACCCCCAAGTTTACAAATAAAGCCTCCAGGGTGACTGAAGGACTCATTTTTCCCAGTCTCCTTTCGCTCAGACAGAATTAATTCTCACCTCTCCCCTTATCATGTCCAATTAACACCTTTTGTTGGACTCCTCCCCAAGCCGTCATTGAGATTTCCTGATTTTTACTCATTCTGCTTATTCCTTGAAGAAGGGTTGAGGCCCAAAATGTCAACAATATATTTTTGTCTCATATGGATGCAAAAAGACCGGCTGAGTTCCTCGAGCATTCTGTGGTGTTTTTACTACAATCACAGCATCTGCAGACTTGTGTGTTGTATGTCTGGATAAATTTACCAAAGGAAACACATCAATTCAAAACTGAAACTTAAGTGTTTATGAACTGGTTTTGAGAAATCCCAAACAAGTCTTTTTATTATCTGATCCCTAAAATTAAGTCCCGAGACTGGGATATTATACAAAAGCGCAGGAAATCTGTATAGGTAGTTTTTAAAAAAAAATCTTACAAGTTTGTCTTTATATTTACCTCGCCTCTCTATTCATAAAATAAAGTATACATTCTGACAACAAATTAATTTACAAAATCTGATGAGATTACACCATTTTAGTGATTATACTCATACTTCTGTCTAAACCAATACTTTTTACTCAAATAGTGGTGTATTCAGAGGCAAAAAAAAAACACATTCAGATGACTCTTGGATGCACGGAGGTCCTACTTACAGTGAAAGAAGTAGCTCAGGCAAGTAGAGGTGATTTCTGAGGATGTAAATTCACTTTCTCCCCTCAAACTGCAGATTGATTGAACCAATAATTCACATCAAAGGCATGGGGAAACATCACCCAAGGCCAGTGGTGCAGTGGTGCATTTTTAGGAGCTGGACCTCATCAAAACAACGACAAGGAGGTTTGTCAAGACTTGAGAACCTGGGTGGAGGAGGGGAGGAGGGAGGGCTGTTGAGAACGAGGTGGGGTGGGGGGGGGGGACTGCTACCTCTTCCATGCTTCCGTAGCCGTCCAGAAGTGGCCCACTTTCATGTGGGCATGTATTAGGGATTGTGTGACTTGTTTTCAATTCAATTGCCAGAATCCACTTGACTTTCTAGTTCCATTATTGATATGGGATCAGAAACCACGAGGGATTTTACCAATTGATACAATAGACCAAAGGATGTAGAAAATTGTCACACTGCTTTCTTTCATTTTTTTCACTGGATGAAGAAATTTCTCAAGGCCAATGTACCCTTCGCCTGTTGATTGCCCTATTTCAGGGGATAGTCAAGGGTTTATGGAGGTTTGGTCTGACAAAGGAAACCATGGCAAATTTTTACAGATGAATGGTGGAAAGTGTGTTGAGCAGCTGAATCACGATCTGGTATGAGGACACCGATACCCCTGAGCATAAAGCCCTGCAATAGGTAGTGGACATAGCCCAGGACATCACAGGCAAAACTCCCCACCATTGAGAACATCTACAGGGTACGCTGCCATCGGAGAGCAGCAGCAATCATCAAGGATCCACACCACCCAGCACACACCCTGTTCTCACTGCTACTCTCAGGAAGGAGGTATCGCTGCCACAAGACTCACAGCATCAGATTCAGGAAGAGCTGCTACCCCTTCAATCAGAATCCTCAACAATAAACTCAAATAGGAGCCCCTTTTCCATTGGTACCTTGTCCCAGGAATTAAATGGAGAATTAACTGGTTAAGGGTCGAGTGAAAAAGGAAATCAATTGGCACACTGGTGTCAAATGGCATCAAGTCACACCGGGAAATGACGGCCTCTACCCCTACTCTTATCCCCGGAGTCAGCTGCCACCGCAACGGCATGCTGATTAAACCAGTGGAAAAAGGACAACTTCCATCCATTCCATTCGAAGGTAGACTCTCCAATCCCTGGGGATGAGTTGTGTTCAGTGGAAAAGCAGTGTCCTGGTTAAAGGTGGCCCAGTGGAAACAGCACAAATGTTTTCTATCCTGGGGCACTACATGGCCAATTAACTGGGATGCCAGTGGAAAAAGGCCGAGGGACTCACTTAAGAGCTCTTACCTTTGTACTTTGTTTTTTCCCTCTCTCTCAGTATTGCACAGTGAGTTGCTTCCATTTCTTTATTGATTTATATGTGCAGTGCATATAGTTTTTTTTTACACTTCCAAAAAGTGATAATTCTGCCTCGCCTGCAGGTTGTATGTTATGTCATGTATGTACTGTGACAATAAATCTGAAATCCAAATCGAGTCAGGCACATTGGAGGGTACAGAGTCACAAAGAGTCCAAACTAAGTAAGAGGGAAAAATGTGTTTCTCCAAAGGATATTCATGAACTAAATTTATTTCAACAATCAAGATGCTTCATGGTTATCCATTGCTGATATTAACCTTTTATTCAAGATTAAATTATTTAAATCTTGTGGTAAAAATGGAATTCATGACCCCAGATCAATGACATAGACTTTGAAAACATTCTAGTAAATGAACCACTCCACTGTTGTTCCCATGCTTTACATCATAAAGGCATGTTGTACGAAAGGGAAAACCCAATTTTCATCTATATCCAGAAAACGTTTGTTTTGCAATATTAGATTGCTCATATTTTCAGAGAAGCTACATAGAACATAATTTTAATAATGAGTGTCTGGTAAAGCAATAGGTGCAAATAGCAAAGCAAGTCTTCCAATTAAGGTGTGTTCTGGATCCAAATTTGAGCCACAACATACCTCTCCCTCTAGTACTTTCCATACCTGTCTTGGGCAAGAGCAAAGCTTTTCCAATAGCTGAACCATCTCAGACCAAACTTCAAATCTTGCCCTTGTCCAAATGGACAATAATTGTTGCTACCTCTCTCCCACCCCATGAGATCCACTGTCTCAGAATAGACCAAAAGATGAAGCAGGCACATATGGCTCAGTTTCAGACTACCTGAATTAACATGGAAGCTGATGCGTAACTTCCCGAGGAAAGCACTTCAATTTCTTTTTAAATTTAAAAATAATTACTATATTTTTATTAATCTCTTAAAATGATTATTTCACCCTAATGTTTGTGACTCCTAATCAAATGAGCAAAATCTGTCTCTACAAGACTTTCAAGTTAAAATTTTTGGTACTGTTATTATTTGGTCATTCTTTATTGGTATACAGGTTTCCCTGCTATCCGAAAGTAAAGCATTCCTATGAAACCTTTCGTAAGCCGAAATGGCGTAAAGCGAATAAGCAATTACCGTTAATTTATTTGAGCATTCCCAGACCCGAAAAGAACCCACCAATTCATACCAAATAACACATAAAACCTAAAATAACACGAACATATAGCAAAAGCAGGAATTATTATGAATTATTATTATGAATTATTATTATACACAGCCTGTATAAAGTAGAAATAATGTATGTACAGTGTGTTTCATTTACCAGAATCAGAAAGACAGCAAGCACAGTGTCTTTATTTTGTTGTCCATGATCTAAACGCTTAATTATGTCCAGTTTTACACCAAGCTTTTTTGATACCTTAGTACACATCTTGCTAATGGATGCACAAAATAAATGGAGATAAAGCATGAATGCTCACAGAAACAGTTCAACGCCTGGGGAAGGAGCTTGGCGGCACCACTCCTATTGCTTGGGGTGTGCGCTGCCTTTAAAATGGCTTGCTGAAAATCAATCGCTGAACAGTATTTTCATTTTTTGCCTTTTATCGTAAAAGTGGAAATCCTCTTTGGATTTCTTTCGGTTAGCAAAAACAGATACTAACGTAGGTCTTTCATAAAAGCGAAGTGGCGTAAAGCGAACTTTCGAAAAGCGGAGGATACCTGTATAATTAATTATCCCTCATGATTATTGTTCAGAGATTTGCGGAACCGTGAAATATATGTATTGATAGTCGTACCTTGGAGTGTATCCATGTCTTCACTCAGAGCAAAGAGGATAAAGGGAAATGACTGTAGCTTGTCAGAGGATGTAAATGGTTTTCAAGTGGATTGACATTGATATGCCAGCTGACCTCATTCAAGACGAGTTCAAAAACTTGACAAAAGCTGTTAAGGCTCAGTACATATCAAAGCCTGAAGACATATGTCATCCTGACGAATAATGTCACAGAAGAGGGAAATATTTAATTTCTAAAACAAGTAAGTTTCACGTTTCATTGTTTTGTTACAAGATAGATGCTCATTCAAACAAGCTTCACTGTGGTGTTGCAAGGAAATAAAGAGCTCCATTGTAAAGTATATTTTGCACTACAATCGTAGCTTGTAAACCAATGGGTTTTTTTTTTCCTGACAAGTACTACTTTTTAAATTTTTCTAAGGTTATTACAACTGTTACCCTCAAACACTACAATACAGCGATGATTGCAGCTTTTTAACTAACATACTTAAAAAGAGCTAAATGAAATAAAGTGATCAGGTATTATGAATCATTACTAATCACAACAGTGACCAAATATTTGGTATTTTATCGTACAATGAGCATTACAAATGCATTGCAATGGTCCATATTTCTTGTACTTTTTCCATGCCTTTGACATTTTAGCACAGTATAGACCCTTTGGCCCACAATGTTTTGCCAACCTATATAAACCTACTCAACGATCCAAACCGTTTAAATCTTTAAATATATGTGGCTTTACTGAACTTTATAGCATGGTATTGAATATTATGATGCCTTAATCAATAAATCAAAAACAAAACAGGAATTTGCGTCACGTAACTCACCAAGCCAATTCTCTGGTACTTATTGTCAGTAAAACATCAGGATAACAAATTGCAATTTCCAGAAAAGATCATCGACTTACAACCAATTGGAACATTTTAAAAACAAGTTAGATTTATACTCATTATGACAGCGTTACTTGACTCAGAGAACCTGTCCATTCCAAAGCTCCAATGATCGTGCAAAATTTCATCTATGAGGCACTCTGAATATAGAACTAATCTGGCACAAGAATGGCTCCAGTCGAATGAGATCAGATAAGGATTTTCACTTTTCGAAGGTAACTCCTTAGAGTCAATTATATTTGGGAGGATCAGATTTCATATTTTAACCAGTCTATTTTTATTGTTCTGGATTAGCTAACATATTTTCAAGAAAAATTCTAACAGTTAATGGGATCAGAACCTTGATGTGTGTATCAGGAAAAAGGATTTTAAGTAGTAGGGGAAGCACACTTGATTTGCAAAACTTCAGGAAATATTGTATTGTATATCAAAACCACCAAATACACAAAGACAATTGGATAGAAGTGCATTGGACATTGTGTGGCATCGATTTTGAATGATATGTCAGCTTCACAAGTTGGTAAAGCAGCCTGTGTTATGTGTCAGAGGATAGTCAAACGCCGCTGTTAGTTTACAAGAAATGTAAGTTTTAAGTGAGTTAAGGTTTGCTTACCAAAACCACTGTTGAATCCATTCAATGTTTAATTCATAGCAAATCCACAAGAGTTTGTCAGTATCATTATGTTTAAACCTGAACTCCATTGATAACTAGGACATGCACATTGCTTCATTTATGAACACGTTCTAAGATGCTTAATAAAGAAAGGTGACACTGCAAATTTAGACTATAAAAGCACAGTTTCGGCTATTCCCATTGTCCCTTTTTGTACATTATCTATTAATCTTGCTCCATAAAATAGTGGATTGGTCCCATGATTCTCTGATTGGCTCTTGATATGTACTTAAAGAATGCAAAATGAAAGGAATGAAATTACAAAGCATCCATCCTAATTTTAATCCTCTTCTCCCAAGTTTGGCTATTGTTATTTAAATTGCTTCAATTTAATTACAGAAGTGGAAATATGAATCAAATTCTGTAATTAAATTAATTTATAATGAAATATTTGTAAGATTTCATCATTTGTAAGTCAACAGAAATATATTTCCTTTCCAAAGCCATTGAGAATAAATAATGTTTTTACAAGTAATTCAATTGTATGTAATTAAATTTTGAATTCAGCAATCCTATTTAGGATGTGACACATTTATTTTGCATTTGACGATGTTAAATTAAATTAACATTTAAAGTTGGCCAAGAGTATTTTTGGTTGAGCCACAACAAAAAATATTGTAATAAATCTTAAGCATATTGATTAAGCATAAAGATGGATTACCATTTTAAAAACACAAAGTGAATGGAGGTTTTTATCAATATCTTTTCCTTAGTTAATTTTTCCCTCCCATTTAGCATTTAAGTAGACAAACTATGCTCTGTAATTCTGTTGATAAATCCATTGCATGATGTTCTATGGCCCATAAAGACTAAAATAATCCACATTTAACCTAACTTAGTATTGAATGGCCCATTTCAGCTTGTTATAAATTCAAGTACAACTGGTTCATTATCCTTGAGTTACAAATGGGGTTGACGGAGAGCATCCCCTCCTGAGGTCATTGTTCAGTGGTCCCTGATCAAATTTGTACGTTTGTGAATGTCAGATAAGGACAGTGATGGGATTGACCTCTTGTGTTCCACCTACCACAATGTCCGAACAGTTTGTATATCCAACTGACATTTTTGGCTCACTAATGAAGAATTGTCTCAAAGGAAGGTTAATAGAACCGCAATCATGAGACAATGCCCAAATGTAACCAATTGCTTTTAGAAAAGAAAAACAGATTAAAAAAAATGTTATATCAGCTGGAAAAATTCCTTCGGATGAAGTTATTGTTGAATTTTAATGTCATTCTTAGCTTTTAATAGTCTTTGCTTACGATATAATATCGTGATCTATTTGTTTCCCATTGTAAATATCATGCAATCAACAAACGCATTCACAGATTGCCAGGCTTCAAATCTAATCTTCAAATATGACTATTATAAACTGCAATCAGCTCTAAATAGATCCAGGATTTCAAACTCAAAATCACAGAAAGATTTTAAAAAGCCATGGCAAATTGCTGAGAACATGTTTCATCTAGCCAAGTTCACAAATGATTCAATTCTGAAAATGAGAGACTTTCAAAATCAGATAAATGGTGCAATGGAGTGATTGTATAATTTAACCTGTGATGTCAACATTGATATTTCACTTAATTGAACACCTTATCCATTATAGGGTTAATTCAGGATAAGTAGACTCCACAGGATGCAGCAAGTCCGTGAATGAACTCCGTCTGCCCTCGCCAAAGAGGTTAGACTTACAAATGCTAATGAATAGCTGTATCTTACACTTCTCTGAAGTGTTTGCTGTACTGCCCATCAGATGGCTACACGCACTTTGGAGAGGTTAAAGAGTCTACTTCCAACTTGTATGATGAGAGAGCCATCAGGCAGTGTGCACCAATCTTGTGGCAGACTACAGATGGATTCAAAATCTGTGTGATTGGCATTTCTCAGAAGTAAACACATTAAGATTATTTACAACCTTAAGTTTGCTGAGTTAGAAGAATCAGGAATATATTAAGTTTTGAAACCTTGTAAAACTACATAATTTTAAATTTGAAGACCATCGTTCTTTTAAAATTAAAATTTATTTATTTTTTAAAATTTAGACATACAGCATGGCAACACAGTAATGAACCCATGCCGCCCAATTACACCCTTTAACCTAGAATACCCATACATTTTGAAGGGTGGGAGGAAACCGGAGCACCCAGAGGAAACCAGGGAGAACGTACAAACTCCTTACCCGACAGGGCTGGATTTGATCCAGGTCTCTGTCGCTGAAACAGCTTTGCACAAACCGCTAAGCTAACCGTTCATTTCTTTAGTTTTCAATCAGTTTAATATTTTATTCATATTCATTCTACAAACTTTTTTTTTAAATCTCATTTTCTTCTGACGATTCCAAGAGTTCCTAGTCACATCTCTCGATGTGTGTTATTTTCTGTGACCAAAAATGAAAATTATTGAGTGTCAGATGTTCACTGCTCATTTACTGTTCATTGATCCACATACTCATGGCTCCATCTCAACTGTTTTCAAAGGACTGTTTTATGTACATATATGATGAGGAATCAGTCATTGTCCACATAGAGGTGGTGATCAGATACCAGACCACTAATGTCAAGTGGCTCCCTGTTGTGCATTTTCTAAAAGCGAGTGATCCTTGTTAACACATTTCAAAATTGACGGCTACTAATAATGATCAGTATTTGTTAACTAATATTATTTTCTCTGAAGTGTTTAAGATTTTTGCTTTTAATGCTTCTGGAACATTGTAGGACTTGTGTTTATTTGGGGGGAACGTCAATGACGCTTTTGTTATCCAGAGGAACTCTTAAACCTCACAGATAATGAGGATTTGATGAATGAAGATATGAGACTTAATTTCTACAAATAACATTCCACTTGCATTAGCACATGGGAACACTGCAACAAACTTGGGCAAAATAAGATGTTCAGATGAAAATTGTAATTAGCTGTTAGCCCATAATTTAATGGCATGACCACTACTATTTACAATTGCTCATTAAGTTAACCAAGATATCCTAGCTATGGACTCAGCAAGGTTTTAATGGGTGTCAGTGTTCCATGAATAAAATTCATGCATGTCCAGCTGAATCATATTTATCACCGATGTTCTCATTGTAGGTGAGCTTATCTCAGACTTTCACATTTATGCAATAAAATGCAAATGTTAGGGCCAAATGGTAGTCAGATGCCAATGTATCTGGTCTGTTACATCACTAGATGCATTATTAAATCCAGTGGGGAAAGGCAAGCACCAGATCCACTTCAAATTTGCCTCTTCATGCCAGCTCAAATTGTCACTTCATTTCATAAAGTTCAATTTGTTTTTAATTGATTACAAGTATTTAAAACCAATTTGTTTTGTATTTTTAATTTTTTTTTAAGTATTTTCGTCGAGTTGAACTGTTCTAAAAATCTCTGACTCTCAGTGATGCTCAAAAGCTGCTAAGGAAACCTTGACCATCAGGGTCTGCGGCAGGGGGGGGGGGGAGTGTAGGGGAAGGTGGCGGGGTTTCTGTATTACTGCCTAAGTCTTGATTGCCACTGCCAGCAAAATCTGCTTCATGGGACAGGAATGGGATCCAGCAAGAGTGACTGTGGGAAATGAGCAATTGAGATGAAGTATAACGGTCAGGATGGATAGAGGACAACCCTGCCCAACTGAACTCTTGGATAGGTATACAGATCCTGATGTGGAATCCTTCCTGTAATTGTCATTTTCTGTTACAACTACATTTTAACGATCACACTTCGGTGGATTCAGTTTAAATACCTGCAAATCATAAACAAAAAGACAGGAAAACATATAAATCATATGTAAGAGAAGTGATTCTAAAGCTGGCAATGAGAATTAATGGTTCCCAGACTTAAAACGTAACCACCCTGTGCGATCAATTATTGTCAGAATAATATCAGTAAACCAATCAAATTAGTGAAAAAATATTTTCACCGATTAGTTTTGTTCACATTAAAGTTCTGATGTCAACCAGATATATATTTCAAAAAATGATCATCCCTTTTTCTTTGATATTTTGGGACTGTTGTTAACTCTGTAACTTTACCACTTCAAGTAATACCTAAACAACCATAGTTGTGCATTCTGAACTTCTGTAATTTTGTAACGTAATTCAGCAACTGCAAAGGATTTCTCTGATTTGAACGAGAGGATCTTTACCTTCTGAAGATGAGAAATTTACCTAATTTGGTGACAGCAAATAAGTTTAAAACCGATTGCTAAAAGTCTACTTCAAACAAGTTTCACATTGAAATATTAACAACATCTTGCTTGCTTCTGTGACCTGTTGAGTTTTTACCTGCACACACCAACCATTCAATGTTAACCCTGTGGTTTCATTATGAGAGAAGGTAACAGTATTCTTGTGGCTAAAAGGCAATTTCTTTGTTCAAAACTTTGGAGATTGCATAAAGAACCGTTTTTTGAGAATTTCATGTTTTGTTACCATAATTTACTGAAAAGGTTTTAATATTAATCATTTCAGAGACTGACAGGGATCTTGAAACATTGCACAGAGACCCATGGTCTGGAATATAAAATATCCTTCTGGCTCATGGAAATTTACTTTGATTAAAATGGGATAAAGTAGAAAGCACTTGAACATAAATTGAGTGAATGGTGGAAGAAATAGCTGAAAGGTTTTCAAGGAAAGGGATGGGAGATGTGGTAAAAAGTGTCCCTTTTATGAAGTTACTCCCCCTCCCAAACCTCCCTCCGGACCCAGCCACCACTATATTGCCAGATCTTAGATTCCCTTACATTGTTCATGAATATTTGTCTCAATTCTTCCAAAGTCAGAAACTATTTTTAGTGTTGCCTTTCCCTACAGATGCTGAAACATTCCATATTTAAGGCAAGAAAATTCACCCAGATCTCTCAGTGGCAGAAATACCTCCATCATCCCATTGTAACTAAATCTCAGGGCCTCTCTTGTCACGTGTACCAAAGTACAATGAGATAGTTTGTTTTGCAAGCAGCTCAGCGAGTCATCCTATACATAGTATGCAGTATACACAGTACAGAATACAAAGCTACAGAGTCATATGGAGAGATCAGATAGAACAGAGAAAAGGCAACAGTTCATTCAGGAAACTGCTAATAACAGGACAGAAAATATTATTGAATCTAATGGTGGATTATGGAAAGTTCTGATGGATACAATGACAACAGCACACATTACTGTGAGTCACTTCATCTATTTCCAAGATCTCAGGTATTTCCAGTGCTAACTATTTTTAATTTAAAGATACAGCACAGTATCGCCTTTGAATCTAGTCAATGAGCCCCTGCTGCCCGCTAACATACATGTATCCAATTAATCTATCAATCCCATACATCTTTGGAATCTGGCATAAAACCAGAACACTTGAAGGAAACCCATGCAGACGTAGGAAGAATGTACAAACTCCTTACAGACAGAGCTGGATTTGAACCTGGGTCACTGGCGCTGCAATAGTTGACCACTATGCTACACTAAGAATGGTGTTTTTATACAAGCTTATTCTCTGGGCAAAGTTGTCAGAAATCTTCCTTTATTTCATTTCCATATTCAATCACCATCGAATTTACACTTTGAGAATTCTGCACTTACAGTCAAATATTTTTCATCATAACCTTTAGTGAGCAAACTTGCACACTTCCATATAATGTGTGATGCCTTCTATTTTCATTGTTAGTGATCAGTCAATGGCTCAGCTGCATTTTACAGATTTCTGAATGATGGGGGGGGGAGGGAGGGAGGCTTCTCTCTATTGCACTAACATTAACAAATAATTGGACGTTGACTTTCTAACTAAATTTTGCATTCCCATACCAAATTACGTAATTCATAACTGCAAACAGACCATCAAAAAAGATATCATGAATATCAGAGCTCACGGACAACCCTGGTCACCCATTGGAAACTTGCTTATTTATTATTTAATTTGAGTTTGTTTAAATTCTAAATTGAATTCAGTCCTCGATTCTCAGTGCTTTCATTTCATCATAAATATGTCAAGATATTGCATATATTATTGCATCATTTTAATTTGCTAATTCCATTATATTTTCGATGAATTCAATAGATCAATTGGGTTTGGTCTCCCCTTGGTAAATCTTGTTTGGTTTAGATTTACTGAGCTAGATTTTGCTGACAAAGGCTTCTAATGACATGGCCCCATTACTTGTTTGTGGACATACAACCTGGACCATATTTATTCACCAGATTGTTGGAATCCAAGGTGATAACAGCACAGTTTGACAACAGGCCTTCCCTGTCTCTCTAACCAAAGAAATAAACAGAAATTATTACACAGGAAAGGGAATTAATGTTCATAGATTCAAATGTTATTCCTTTCCTTCTATTTACATCATCTCATTATTCTTTGGCACCAGCCTCCTACCATCACTATGTTTAAGTTTAATCCTCTCCTGGTCTCACACCCCACTAATAAACTTCCCTTTTGTTTTCTCCCAAGCTGTTTGCAGACATAAAATATAATATTTCAAATACATCATTTTTTGGGTCCTATGGAAATATCACTGGTCTGAAACATTGGCTGTATTTTCGTCTGCGTCGGTGTTGCCTCAGCAGTGTCTACAGTTAAATTAAAGTTTTCGTCATCAGCCACATTTTGTTTTTGAAGTCAATGTCAAAGCAAAGGAAGAAAGTGATAAAAACAGGTTAGGAGAGGTAAAGAATAAAAATAGGGGAGAACAAAATAGTATGACAAAGCCTTTGTCAAATCTCGTAGAACAAGTCACTTCCTGACAGAAGAAGAATTTACATTTGGAGCAGTTCACTTTCTGGGTACCAAAGTTTGATTGACAATCATCAAAAATTCTTACACTGTTGAAGTTTAACTGCACTGTTAATTCCCTGCACTGAAATTTATTTGGCAAGTTTAATGGCCTTTTAATATATAAATATAACTACAATAATCTCATGGAGTGCAAATTAACTGGAAATTTAGAGATTTGAAATTCAGAGTTTTTCTTTCCTCACTAGAAGTTGCGCGTTAATAATGATGTATGCCATATTTTTTTCTGCAAAATCTAACTTTCTTCATAAGAAAGATGACTCACCTTTGAATTGCTTGTTTTTTTAATAAGCTCTGATAGGAATTTGATGATAGAATTTAAACTTGCTGAACCTATAATTTTCCAGTAGTATTTCTGTTCAATATTTTAAATATTGTATATATATCTACATTTCCAGTATTCCTCTTGTATTCAATAAGCTTCACGGACATTCCATTGAAGAGTCCCTTAGATATGCCTGAATGCTCGGAGGTTTTTCATATGGTAGAGTTTGATGAGTTTTTACAACTGCGCTCTTTAAGAAAGGTATGAGGGAAAGTAGAGAAGTAGAGACAAAGCACCCCCAATCTATTTTGGGGACATTACTAGGATCCATAATTAAAAAGTAGAATGATTGAATTTTTTTTTAAATCAGATTTGCAAAGAATAGGTCACGCTTGATGGAACCAAATGAACTTTGTGGAAATGGGTAAAAGAATGAACAGATGATGTTATTTAAATGGACATAAATGGAGTTCACAAAGTCTATCATAAATGACCAAATCTGCTGCTATGTCCCTACTGCAGGTTCTGACTGATGGTCTCTGTTAGCTCAGATGTGCCTTCTGCTATTTGAATTATCCTGATAAAAGGCTGCATGTTTCAGAATCAGGATCATTTGTCACGAGCATGTGTCATGAAATTTGTTGTTTTGCCGCAGCAGATTATGAATTGCAAGTACAAAATTGCACTAAATTGCGGTTCCATACATACAATATTTAAAAATGAGTAATTGGAACAAAGAGAGTAAAAAGTGAGGTAGCGTCTGTGGTTCATTGTCAATTCAGAAATCTGATGGCGAAAGGGCAGGGGGTTTTGTAATACTGGGTGTGCGTCTTCAGGCTCCTGTACCTCCTTCCTGATGGTTAAAGGGGATGGCCTGGGTGTTGGGGATCCTTTAACAATAGAGGCTGCTTTCTTGAGACACTGCCTCTTAAAGATGTTCTTAATGGAGTGAAGACTAAAATGCTCATGATGGCACTGGCCAAGTTTACAACCCTCTGTAGCCTTTTCCTGTCCCGTGCATTGGCACCTCCGCACCAGACAGTGATGCAACCAGTCAGAATGCTCTCCATGGAACATCTGCAGAAATTTGCAAGTTATTAGTGATATACCCAGATCTCCTCAAACTCCTCTCAAAATATAGCCGCTGGTGCGCCATTGTCAGGATCACATGATGGTCCCAGGCTTAGTCTTTAGAAATATTGACACCAATTTATTATCTTTTGTATATATGTTGAAGTTTTTTTTACCCTCTCCACTGCTAACTCCTTGATGAGGACTGGTTTGTGTTCTCCTGATGTCCCTTTCCTGAAGGCCACAATCAGTTTTGCTGATGTTGAGTGCAAGGTTATCGTGACACCACTCAACTAGCTGATGTATCTCACTCCTGTACGCTTCCTCATTGCTGCCTCAGATGCTGCCTGTCTTGCAGAGTATATCCAGTACTTGCTGGGGGTTTTTTTCTATTTTGGATTTCAGATGTATGTAGTATTTTGTTTTGGGGACACAGCCATTCCTTCATTTCCAACATTAACTTTTACTCTCTCTCCTCCATCCTCATTCATTACTTTCTGTTTATGTCTCATCCAAACATTGGATTTGCAATTAAAAAGACTTCAGTGTTCTCTCAACTAGCACTACCACCATTTGTATCATTTGATCATTCTTGGTCTCCACCCCATCAAATATATCCCATTTATTACTTCTGCCTCTCTCTTTCTTTGCAGCTTTACACTTGCTTACTTTCTAACTTTTCTCAGTTCAGATCATTATGGTGAAACCATTAACTCAGTTTGTTTCTTCAAAGATGTTGAGCATTTCCAGCACAACCTCTTGTTTATAAAATCATGCTGCTGATAACAATGGACAACGATTTTTTCCCCAAAAGGTTTGCTTCCTGAAAATAAATTGTGGATTATGATAGAAAACTTCAAGCTCAACACAGAGATCATCTCAGATTGCTGTATCACATAGGAAGTTGGAGAAATATTAAATTAACTTTCATTGAATTTAGCATGTTTAATCGCATAGTGATGCTGGCTCATTGCGTTGGTTGAACTGACGTAAAAATGTTTTGCCACTGAATTTCATTTGTACTCAGCATCTGATGCCTCTCATGTCAGTGTCCAAAAATAGTCAGCCAACGTTCATGAATTCCTGTTGCCTTGATACTGCTATCCCATGGTTGCAATGTCCTGGTGAAACCTTGCACCATGTTCAACACTGACTGTACCAAGATCAGCAGGGAAGACGTCCAAGTGCGAATGCAGAAAGTGAATTTTCAATAACATGTTGTTCTTCGTGGTTTTGTATGTTTCATGTAAATTTAAAATACGACAAGAAATACAAAAAAAAGGTTGCAGCTAAAAATAGTATGTGATAGGAAAACTTTAAGGTGATTTTCATGATCGGCAGCCTAAAATCCATAAAATACACTCAAACATGTTCAGGAAGTGAAATCTTTGTTGTCCATTGTATTTGGCAAGAACTTACTGGTACCTGTCTCTTAAAAAAAGCAATATCAATTTTAGCATTTGTCCAAGTATTAAGAATTTTAGCTTTAATGTGAAATGTAACAGTGAAATGGCATCATTTTAAAGTTCATTATTTATTGGTGTTCCTATAGTTAACACTGCAGGCTATTAAATGGGCGATGAGAACTGAAGGATTTGCATTCCACGCTAACACCCTCAAGAATTTAAATGCGTGAGAGAATTGACTAGAAAATTAAATATTGAGCCCTATTGTATCATAGTTTGAAATTCAATGATTCAGTATAATATTATTCTCCTGTTTAAATGTAAGCATTCACCTCTCAATAGTCTTCTAATACTGCAAGTCTGTCATAGCTCATTGTGATAATACTGCAGGATGTACAAGATTAGAGTTTTTTTGGTCATTTAAAAAAAACGAATACAAAGTAATATTCATTTTCCATAAATCCAATATTCTCCAAAATGATATTATAAAGTATCTATCATATCTTTTAGCATTCCCATTTCCCATTTCTGCCCTTTTCAGAAGCTAAATTATGTGCATTAGTACATAAATGAGCTAATGCCTGCCTGTATTTAGAAGACTGCATGCCATGAATATATTCTCTGCATCAAGTAGTAATTGGTAATTACAATGGTCATTTAGACAATCACTGTCGCTGGTAGATTCATGTCATTCTTAAAAATAACTAGCTCTTAACCTTTGACAGAATTCTTCAGAAACTGTTCATCATTCACCCACACTTTGATTAATTCACATACATGAAAACGTGTATCAATATAACAGGCTGTTTCAATTTTGTTAACCACAGCAATTTGCCATGCTCATCAAAACAATTTAACATCAGGTAAGGTTGCTGTACAAATCTCATTAACTTTATTTTATAAAATGTATGAAATCATTGTATAAGTAACTAGAAAACACCAACAAAGGGTATTTTCATTTTAAAGTTTGCAAGTTTTCTCCTGTTACTTTGATGTATGCAGCCTGCAATAAGCAGTATGGTTTGAGGCAACTATCTGTGAGAGACAGCCATACAAACATGACATCTTTTAAAATTATCTCCTTGAGTTAATGAAATTTTGATGACATACCTCAAGCCATAGCTCAGTAAAACAACCATAAAGGTAAAAAGTAGATGGCACAGGAGATGGAAAAGATTCTTTCAGACATTAACCCCAGGAAAATCTTGGCTCATTTGTAAACTTGGCAAGAATAGCTCCAGTAAAATGGGGGCTAAATTGAATAGGGCTGGAAAGTGGTGTGGGGTTTCTGAGGTATAATTAACCCATGATCATTTAACCCAGTACAGACCACATGAAAAATTAGTGTTACAGCTTCATTCTCAAAATTGATGATCTTTAACCACATGGTTCAGATTTCAGATGCGATTTCAGATTTATTGTCAGAGCATATGCATGACATCATTTACAACCCGGAGATTCTTTCTCCTGCGGGTGAGGCAGAATTATCATTTATTGGTAGTGCAGAATAAAACTGTATACAAATAAAGAAATGTAAACAGATAAAGAAATGTAAATAAACTATCTGTGCAATACAGAGAGGATTAAAAAAATCAATAAAGTACAAAAGTCCCTGATTGAGTTTGTTGTTGAGGATTCTGATGGTGGAGGGGTAGCAGCTATTCCTGAACCTGGTGGGGCAGGTTCTGTGGCACCTAGAGCTTTATCCTGAACAGAGTGTGTGCTGAGTGGTGTGGATCCTTGATGATGGTCAGCCTCAGCAAGGGGAAGGTCATTTTCAGGGGTGACAAGCAGAAGCTCAAGCTATCCATTGATCAGTAAAGCCCTCTCCCACCTCTTAAAGAGAGCTTGTTGCCACTAAAAATCATTGTTTAAGTACATACAGTTTATGTATTCACCAGCAGGACACGGCATGTCACATTTGGGAGATGGCGTTTGGGGATGTTGGTGAAAATGGGAAAAAAAACACTTTCCTTCCCTTTCTCAGTCCTAAAGTGACTTATCTATTTCAGGTCTCCTGCACTGTATAAGAAGCTTGAGGAGCAACCCCTCGTCTTCTGCCTCAGCATGTAGGTCTCTCCAACCTTAGATAACTCACTCTTTCTTTCTGACTGCTTCAGACTATTTCTACCAGTCACCCATTGGCAATTTTGGCTCGACATTTCTCCTCTCAGCAAAGCCTGGTCTGCTGGGCACATCTCACAATCTTGCGATAAACAACATATGACAGGAAATGAAGCACAATTCGATTCTAAATGCCACGACAACTCACTCTATCCTTTCCTCTACCTGTATCTTCCTGATCTTTCGGCGACTAAAATTTTCCCTTGATCGCCAAACATTAACTGTATGCACACTAACCTGCTGAGTGCTTCCAGCATTTAGAAATGTTGCTGGACTGGTTGGTGAGATTGATGCATGAACTAGGTCCTCCATTAAAAAAAGGGAAGGCTTGAAGCTATCTGGGTACCAGGTCAAGCAGCAGTATGTGGAGGAGCAATTGAGGAGAACCCAAAGGCTCGAGACCCAAAATTTACAAGGACGCGAGTGCATAATTGGAACACAGAGCAGTATTGGAACAGACAAGCTCTTTGACCCATCATGTCTGCACTAACCATGATGAAAATCTGGACTAATCCCACCTGCCAGCACATTGTCTCTGCCCCTCTGCTCTCTGCCTATTCTTATGTCTGTCTAAATGCCTGTCAAGCATTTGCTCTTCACCTGCTTCTACCACCTCTCCTGGCAGCATGTTCCAGGCACCTACACTCTGCTTCTACCATCTCCCCTGGCAGCATGTTCCAGGCACCTACACTCTGTGTAAAAAAAAAACTTGCCTTTGAACCTTCTGCCTTTCACCTTCAATCTATGCCCTTGAGTTTTTGACATTTTGACCCGGTGTGGGGGGTGGGGATCTAAAATTACACCTCTGTTAATGTTTTGTACAGTGGGAGAAAACCAGAGCCCCCGGGAAAACCCACACCAACCTAGAGAGAACGTACACAGTCCTTACACACAATGCAAGATTCGACCCCCGGTCCCGACCGCTGACACTGTAAATCCATTGTGCTAACCGCTACACCAACTGTACCGCCCATTGTACAATACAACATCTCCCATCATTAACTCTTTCATGCCAACCTCACATCAAACATTCTTATGTCCATACACACTTACCACTATCTCAAGCCTTACATCCAAATATTGTAGAGATTTCCAGATCTTCAACCAGATCTTCAGAAAGTTTTACTAACTCGGTGTCATTTCTATTGCAAGATAAAGGGGAATTGAATCAGCAACAATAGCAAACAAGTGGTAAGGGACAGGAACATCCAGTAACCTGTTCCCCTCTGGAGTGGAGATGACTGGGAATAATGGCATTTGTGCCCCAGCAATGATACAATGGGGGTAGAAGATGATCATGTCTAATCTTCCTTCTCACATTCCACTTCCATGCCCTCTTCATCACATAATTAATTCTAATTCCTGATAAGCGTGGTAGCAAATCAACCATCAACATAGACCCCTGCTTCATAAGCAAGATTACTGTTCACCTGAGAAATAAGAGGTCTTGACTAACAATGTTCGACTTGTATAAACACCTACAGTCTCCAAAATTTGAAAGTAACTTTCACAATTCTCCATTGTGACACTTACTGTTGGTTATCCATGGCACACTATCTGGAATTATAATGACAGCAGGGTTAACAATGTATCATCTCAGCTCATCTCGAACAGCGTTACCACTGGAGAGTGAAAATACTTTGTCTGGATATGTGATTCTTCACTGATTGCCACTAATTATCAACTGTGAAAATTCCTCAGATGTACAAATTTCTGAAACCAAATTATTAATGTACCTACTTTGTTCAGAAAAATTGAAGTGGTTTTGAATTTCTTTCTTTTTTTTTTGCTATTTACAATACCAGTGTTCACCAGGGTTCCTATTGTTCCTGTTCCATTGGTCATGCGTTTGGGTAGGCACTGGGATACAACCAGATAAAATGTGTTTATTTGTAATATGGTGACTGCCAGTTATATCTGAACCAAAGTAAAACATCACAGATGTAATGTATCTACAAGTACTACAGATACATATACACATAATTTCACTAATATTTAAATGATTTAAGTGTAAACAAATCACAAGTTTTGCTTTATTCATCTGGAAATACTAATGAAATATTCTATAGAGACCATTTGCATGGAAGGTTAATTTGTTTCCATGAGTCATGATTACTTATATTTACAACAGTTCTTGATCCCTGCAGATCAAGTCCTTTGAATACTGTTATGACAGTCTCTCACTGACAATGTATTACCTTGAGATGTGGCTTGATTCTACCTCTTTACTAGTAAGTCATTAGCTCAGCCTGGTTCCTCTGTGTCTGTGGTTGGTAGGCTGGCTGCTTCACTGGCAGTGATTTAGAATTGCCAAGCAGGATCCATTAGCTGATTTCCTTCTTTGGTTATACAGTATCTTTTTTTTACTTTTTCAAGTCAAAATTTGACCGTAATTATAAAAGTTGAGGGGAGGCATCAGGGGTACGTTTTTTTAAAATACATCAAGAGTGGTGGGTGTCTGTAATGCCTTGCCAATGGGGTGGTGGTGGACGCTGAAACATCTGGGGCATTTAAGAGACTCTTAAACAGGCACATGAATGAAAGAAAAATAGAGAGTTAGGAGGTAAGAAGTGATTCAATTTTTTTTAGTAGGAATATATAGGTCAGCACAACATTGAGGGCCGAAGGGCCTGTACTGTGGTACCATGTTCTATGTTCAAAGCAAAAAGGTGCTTTTTTGTTCTTGTAGAAAGGCTGCCCTCAGAAGTTTAACTTGCTGTTATTGTCCCCTTTGTTTTCCTCCCCTCCTGCAATGTATGAATTTCATTTTATGTCATGGCTAAATCACTTCACTTGGCAAAGAGCAGAATAGCAGCTTCTATATAGCTTGATTTCTTCATTTTTTCTTCCAAATGTGAAGAATCAAGATTGATATATAAATGAACTCTCCTGTCAATGAATGTCAGCACGTTTGACAAGTCTGTAACCAGCTTGAATCACGTTATCTTCAGCTCCTAGTTATATTCCCACTCTCTCCTGGAATGGTGCTTTAATTGATCATGAATAGGGGGAATAAGATCAGATGAATAATAATAATTGTTGAGTATTTATAAATTAAAAATGAAAGAGTGCAAGAT
This sequence comes from Narcine bancroftii, assembly GCF_036971445.1. Classification (NCBI taxonomy): domain Eukaryota; kingdom Metazoa; phylum Chordata; class Chondrichthyes; order Torpediniformes; family Narcinidae; genus Narcine; species Narcine bancroftii. Next base: position 88,876,096 of record NC_091478.1, on the reverse strand, counting down.
CTCTCCAAACCCCAGATTTACATTTTCCTTGTTTTTTTAACAATTATTTTTCAATACAAGGCTGAACTCAATAAATTTATTTTGAAAATAATTGCATTTAAAAATAATTGCTCCAGGCTCAAATCTGGATTATTCAAATTTTGCAGAAATATGTAATCAATTACAAATCTTTCAAACCAAAAAAAATACATTTTATCATTTTGATAATTACAGTAAAATTTGTTTTTTCTGTATTTTAAAGATGTTTGTGCAGAATTGCATTCACCTTGATCACATTCATTAAAATTCTGATTATCTCAATTAATGGAGGAACATTAATTCTTTTTTGTCGCTGAGTCTTGGCCTGCTGAGTTTTTCCAGCAGGTGAACTATTTTTTGTTTGTTTTCCAAATTTTATTAAAGTCACATATTTGGATACACAAAAAAAAATTAAATTGGGACTATGAATATTTAGCACATCGTATGTAATTCTACCTGCAATTAGCTGTTTTCACGTACATGATACATCTATGAATGGAACATGTAAGTCACACATAGTAGATGATCATCTCTAACTAATGCCCATGGAAAAGTAATTAACACTCAGTGTAGGGCATGAACACCATGAGCATGTCATATGCTGTCATCTGTTAATAGGACTACCATTTTCCTGGAGGAGAAGATTAGAGTTGGAAGGGGTGTTAGGCCTATCCTAGTAGAGTCAGTCCAACTTCTTACGTGATACAGTGAATCTGAAATTACCTTTGTGTTCAGCTTGAAGTTGTCTATCATAATCCCCAATTTTATTTCAGAAAGCAACCGTTTTGAAAAAAAAAGTAGTTGTCCAGTGAATTCAGGCTAAAGTAAGATAAGAGGGGTATCTTATTGAAACATTTCGAATATTGAAGGGTGTGGACAGAATAGATGTTGAAAGGTTGTCTTCCATGTTGGGATAGTCTTGGACAAGAGAGCACAACTACAGGATCAAACGGTTCCTCTTGGAACAGAGATGCGTAAGAATTTCTTCAGCCAGAGGGTGGTAAATCTGTATAATTTGCACCATTGGCTAGATCATTGGGTATATTTAAAGCAGAGATTGATTGATAGGGTTCTTGTATAGCCAAGGCATTAGAGGTTACGGGGAGAAGGCTAGGCAGTGAGGCTGATTGGGAAAATGGATCAGATTATGATTGAATGTCAGTGAAGATTGGATGGTCTGAATAGTCTATTTCTGCTCCTATATCTTATGGTCTAAACCAGATTCTTTCCTTTAAAAACATTCTTTTCAACAGCAGTAAAAGCACAAACCTGATGAAACTCAGCAGGTAAAACAGATACTTAATAGAGCAAAGATAAAGATACAGAACCAACATTTTGGGCTTGAGCTGAAAGGCTGCAGTATCTGCAGGCTTTTGTGTTTTACTTCAGAACCCACACAGACAAGGGGACAATGCAAAAATTCCTTACCGCTAGCACCAGATTTGAACAAGGACGTGGGTAATAGCAAAGCACTAACCGATACGCAAACTGTGCCATGCATTTAGACACACAGCACAATACAGGCCTTTCCCACCCACAGGCCCATGCAATTAAACTACAACCCCTGTAGGATTTGAAAGGTGGGACCACCCAGAGAAACCCACATAGACACGCGGAGAATGTACAAACTCCTTACAGACAGCGCCAGATTTGAACCCATGTTTCTGTCAGTGCAATAGTGTTGTACTCTCCGCAATGTTGCAATTTATTGTCTTTCCTAATGCAGAGAACAGAAAACAATTACGGCTCTTTTAACTGTTCAAAGGTTTCTGATCATAGAGGAATTGGTGAAATAAATGAGCTCAATGCTGTTTCTAAGATGCTTCAACATGTTCCAATTTATTCATTTCAATAATACCAGGTATAATTTATAGCAAATGTAAGCTAGAGGACTTGTCACACTGGAGTAGGACATGCATTTTGGGAAATAGTGAAGCTGTGAATTGTTAGGTTCCCATAGTGTGGTTTGTATGAGGCCATTTTAATTAGTAAATAGCATAGAAAAGTGGGTATCTTACCCATCATCAAGGAGAATGGGTAAAAGTGGTCCAGTCAGGAGAGGCTTCCTTGTGGCCTTAGCTGGCTGGAAGTGGAAAAATGCAAGTTCTGGTCAACATTCAATTTCATTCATCAGAGTCTGAATGAAAGTGTCTCAAATGTGGCCCTTGGAGATGACGTGGTCAGCCAACAGCCTCCACCCCAATACGAATGGATTTCAGTAAGCCTAGAAGTTAAAATGGCTCAGGTGGTACCTCTGGAGTAATGGGTGAATTTTAATTCATCTTGTGATCTACTAGCCCAAAATCTTTCCGGAGTTAAAACCGAGGCCAGCACTTTGTAGAAAACAGCACAGAATAACAATAAGAAATCTAGTTCTCTCTTCTGCGATCCAGCATATTTGAGGAGAATTTGTAGCCACCACAGGCCCAACAATTGTGAACATCTCTTTACAAGTTGTCTTTTTTTAGTTCTCTCTCCTGGCCAAGAAACTATCTTAATTTTTTTTTCTGGCCCCCAAATCTTTGATCACTGAAATCTCGCCTTAATTCAGACATGGTTGCAAATGTTTGTGAGGGGCCTTAAGGACATTTCATTATGTCGAAGGCACTATGCAAGTGCAAGATGTTGTAGACTAAAAGGACAGGGATTTAAGATGTCAGTTTGTCATAAAAAATATTTTATTAGTATTTACAAAAGCGCTCTCTGTTTTGTTCTTGTTTTCAACTTACCATCATGTTGTCCTTTTCATGTAATACATCCTGTAAGGTCACACAGCAGAGATTTATGGGCTTGGCTTGAAAGGAACGTTTAACATGCTTCCTCATCATTCATTAAACGATATAATACTTGAAAAAGACAGTGTGGCACTGTGTTCGTGAACCAACAAGGAAATATGGTTACAATAAGAAAAAAGGTAAATGGATAGCAAATACATACATATAACTTTGGTCTGACAATTACAAATATTTTCTCTGACCCTTTAGCAATTTTTTGACTAGCTACTTATAAAAAGCATTTTGTTTGGTTTGAAATTAGTGTCGCCACATCTTAACTCTGCTGGCTTACAGCTGCAGCTCCACAATTCCCATCAATGATAAACACTCAAAGGCTTTAAAAAAAACCTGTCTTTCTTTCATCGGTACAAATTCAACATTTATTTGCTTGTGGTATTAATGTGACCCAACAGTCTTTTACAGTAAAATACAAAAAAATTCACCCAATTTATTTTCCTGATCTTTCGAGGACAATATCATAATGAATGAACCGGCACAGTGGCCGGTATTTAAATAGTGGCAAGATGATGCATTGTTTTCCAGTATCAATATGCAATGCCACTATTCAATACAATGATTTACTTTGATATATGTCACGAATACCTTCAGGGATACATTACATAATAATGAATAGCAGCTTGTCCAATACAGTGAGAAATTTATAATTTATATATGGATGTAAAATTATTAAATGTGAAGATTGGCTAAAATCCATTTAAACCAGTTTGTAGCATGATGTGAAAGTAGGTTATTCCTACGTTGCATCTGTAGTATTGTGACCTCCATTACAAGGTCCTTTTTTCTGCATGTGTGATCTGTGCCATAAATCCACACATTGAACAATTATCCACAGAATAGGAAAACTTCTTAAACTAAAAACTCTTGTCACATCTTTCTCAAATACACAAAACAAAAACCTACAGTAAACAACAGCTTTCTTTCTTACATTAGTTTATAGAGAGCAATATGTGATTAAGTAAATATTTTAATGCTGGGTTTGTCTTGCTGTACATTAAATGGAACTATCCCATTAACTTTAACAGCATCATTCAATTACTTCCCTTATTTATGTTACCGATTAAGAAATTTGGTTTAAAAAAGACAGATAATGCAGTTTCCATGACAGATTGTCCAATTGTAGCATCATGTTAGTGTTTTGTTTTATTGTTCATTTTAAATCGATCTCTTTGCATTAGTTTTGCTGCTTTCCTTATAACCAACAGATAAATGGACAAATGCCATACAACAGATTTCTCAAATTGACATTGTTTTTGTTAGAGTTAACAATGTTTAAGAAAAAAATCTGGAAAACCTTGTCATGTTGAATCTTAAATCCTCTACATAATATTTATTTCATAATCAACAAATATCCAAAACTCAACTTGGTTACATGTTTGCATGCGAACAATATGCTTTTTACCGATCTGTTCTGATCTTGCTTTTTACCGATATGCTTATCCAGGCGTTTCATCTGAGTTTTCGTTTGATTCACATCACCTCCACCTAAAACATATTTCATGATACTGTAAATGAGAAGTTTTCACAACATTTGGGGTGCCAGTTGGTATAGTCTTGCACCATTGGTGATGCCATTTAGCTTCAGTTCTCACAGGAGCTACTATTTAACATTCACCTTTTCTAGCCCTAGAACACCTCACAATTGTCCATTGAGCAGCATTTCCATGATTGGTTCTTTCAGCTCTTTCCATTATCATTAGCTCTCTCAACACTGAAGGGCAGGAGGGAGAGTTCTTTGGGCTCCCACAAATAGCTAAACATGAAGTTTCATTTTTCTCTTCACTGAAAGAAAGATACATTGTGGGAGGATTATATTTGCCATTTATTGAGACTTGCAAGACATGCATTTGATACAATATCAGCGGAGGATTAACTTTCAATAAACTATAATTACATTTTTAAGAATGGTAATGGGTTAGATTTAGAAATTCTTGAGGCTTTACTGCTCTGTCATAAATGTAGAAGCTCAGTAAATCTGGCTGTGAGTGGGAGCACTGCAAATTCAATGATACATCACCAGAAAAAGTTTAGTGACCTCTCAAGGTCAGACAAAGCCAATATCACTGAACTGACATGGGCAAACCATGCCTCATTATCCCTACAACTATTTCAGGAGCTATTAAACTGAACCCAACAAATTGTCGTGGTCCACTCAATAATGGCAGTAGCCACTGATTCATTTCATCATCAAGCCACTCCCTTGCACTCAATAGCCTTGGTGTTCTGCATTGATTCTGCTCCCCTCACAATGTCCTGCTGTTCCATTTGCTACAGCCTATGGAAAATGGTGAACTAACCATGGATCCTGGCTGAACAATTCTAGTCAATGTTGAAGGCAAAGAAAATAAGCATGAGGATGAAGATGTATTTGAAGTGAACCCCGAAATATGATCAAGGATCTCCAGAAGAAATTTCCATGAGGAGTGTTCATAAATAGGAGCAGCATACAATCTCAGTGACAAATGTAAAGCCCAGAATCCCTAAGTACAACTGATTACATCCATTTCCAATTCACTTTACACATGGATGGTGTAACCAGCAATCAGGTCCAAGGTTTAAATCATACACTATCTGTAAGGAGTTTGTACATTCTGCCCAACTGGGAGCTCCAGTTTCCTGCCATCCTTCAAACCATACTGGGGTGCAGGTTAATTGGGCAGCAAAGACTCATGGGCCGAAATGGCCCATACTGCGCTGTATGCCTAAATGTAAATTTAAAATTTAAAAAAGATAGACACCTTTTATACCCATCATGAAATGCAGCACAATTACTATTGGGCATTTTCCCACTACCATGATAATAGCAGCTTGGATACCAGGAAAGATTTCTTAGCCTACAAAGGTGCAAGTTGAACCCTGGAACTTAAGGGACAACTTCTTCCATTAATGTTATGTCTTCCCCACTTATTGTTACAGTTTTTGAAATGTTTTGCAGAAACCCTTCAAATCATACAATTTATTGAAATTATCTCAATATTTTGATTAGCATCCCATTCTATAGATGCAGAAAGTAGTGAATTTATTGCCTTGTTCAAGTTAGGTTTACTAGTTTTTCCTTTCATTTTCTTTGAGCTGCACAGTGGCATGTCAACAAGTCTGCTATGGCCTGAATAACATAAGCAGTCAGAATTATTCCTGAAATAAGTGGCACATGAGGTCAGAATTTATATTACTGACTGATCAGAAAAATAGTTAGACTCCTATAGGATATAAAGGTCCATATTTCTACGTGTATAAAACATCAGAATATTACTGGGGTGAAATATTAATAGTAATTTTCATTCATTATGTACGCATATATATCTTAAATAATATGAAACCCTTATTTATATTTCATTGATGAGGACAAACTCATAAGTGATTGTTACAAGTATATAGCATAAGTCTATGTATTAATCCAATATAATTGGAATATGGTATGTCCGAGGGATATGTAAAACAAATTGGACGATCATTTGGATGCTCAGTTCCAAGTGTATTTAGTACATAAACCGTATCACCATTCAGCAGAAGGTATTTTCTGTTACTATTTGGAAATCCCTGTGGATATTTTTCAGCTTGGAGCCTTCAAGATTCTTGTCAGGCATTATGTCACACACTGGGGTTGTGACCTGCTTTTGGTCAGAAATGGTGTGCTCTCTCCCAGGAGCTTGTCAGTTATGGGACTGTAGGTGCTGGCAAAATAAGAACACCCCAAGGTGCCATTGGAACAAAGGTTCTGAAATTCATCTTGCCTCCCCTGACTTCATTGAATTCTTAGTGATGCACAAATCAAGAGGACTAGGAAGCCAGAGATGGAGGAAGCCACAGGAGAGGACAGGTGGTGTTAATTGTTGGTTTTGAGGGAAAAGGTGTTAATCTAGCCCAGATACATGAGGCAGGGGAGAAGTTGGTCATCTTGTGGAATGACAACGTTTTCATTGAGTTGAATATTTAGAGGGTTGAAGATGGTAATTCATCAAAGAGAGGATCTGAAAATGAGAGCTGAAAAAGGCTTTTGTGATCAATAAGCTGAGTTTATGACGCTTGCTGTCACTTTCAAACCAGTACAAGTCAAGTTTATCGTCATCTGATCGTACAAGTACAACCTGACTAAACAGCGTTCTCCAGTCCTCGATGCAAAACACGCAGACACACAACTAGACATAGCACACAAACAGACATACGCATGACAAATATTTAATCTAGACAAATAAACAATTATTTTGTATTTATCTCTTTTTAATTTCATTTAAAGCATACTATTGTTGTTTGAAGAAAGTGTTTGTACTTAATGGTCTTACATAGAATTCTCAGTAGTATGCAGACGATATTGTTAAAAGATGTAGAAATACAATTATAGAACATAGGAATCAAAGTTCTATTTACACTTTAGTGAAAGCAAGCTCAATTCTGAAAACCCTGAAGTCTTGTAGATTCCGAGGGCTTTGTACTCAGTCCCTTACCCTACCCCCTAAACACTCATGATTGCATGGCCAAATGTTGCTCTAAATCTATCCCTAAGTTTGCAAAATGGCATTACCATACAGCCAGAATAAAAACAATGATATGATGGCCTATAGGAAAGAGGTTGAATCTAGTGGCAAGTCTTATTCAATGTCTGCAAAATGATGGAACTGAACATCAGGAAATAAAGCAGAGCACTTGACTCCATATACATCAATGGTGCTGAGGTTGAGATAGTGGAGAGCTACAAGTTCTTAGGAGTGCATATCACCAACAACCTATCCCCCCTCGAATGACATTGATGTTAGAAACCAAGAAAGCACAGCAGAGGATCCATGTTCTTAGAACAGTGGAAATTTGGCATTTCCCAGAGTTCTTTTACAGGGGGAGCACAGAATAATTCCTGCCCAGATGGATCACAGCCTAGTATGGGAACTGCTCTGCCTATATCTTCAGCAAACTGCAGGGAGTGGTAAATGCAACTCAGGCCATCAAACTCTAGCCTTCGCTCCATCAAATCAGTCTGTAACTCTCACGGCCTCAGGAGAGCTTTTAAAATATTAAAGGACCCATCCCACTCCCCTCGCTCATAGTCTCTTCCGTCAGGCAGAAGATACGTGTGCTCAAGAATATAAACCTTCAAATTTAAGGACAGTTTCTTTCCTAATGTTACCAGACTCTTGTCTCGTAACTCTATTGACAAAAATTGATGCTCTTGCGCTACATTTTATAACTCTACTTTTCTCTATTCCCTGCACTATTTGATGACCATTACACTACAATCTACACTTATTTATCTATTTATTTCTTAGTACTGCACCATCTGCTGTACAAGTTGGATTGCCTGGATAGCGTTCAAAACTAAGCTTCTTATTCTATCTTAGTAAGTGACAAACAAATCAATTCAAACACTTTTTGTTGCAAATAATTTTTTTTAAATGAAATAAATCATCCTCTGACCATCCAATGGGTGTACCTCAACACCTAAATTCAGCTAAACTGTAGTTTACCACTGAGAATTTCAAGATCTATTTCCAATATCTTATTCTATAGAAAAGTTGATTCACTGAAGCATAATTTTTGGCACTTATACTTACCAAAGATCAATAGCACAAAAATATTATAAATATTGTATACAGTTAGAAATAGTTAGTGGTAAATTATTGAGCGGAGGAATATTAAAGTTACTACAAGTGTACAATTACAGCTGTGGTGAGAGTTACTGTATTTCTTGTAAAATGATGTTAGATTGTGTTTTCTTTAAAAATGGGCTTTAATTTCTAGACATGGCAGACTTGTGCAGTGGCGGAGCCTTCAAATAAATTATGAGTATCTAAAAAAATTACTTGCAACCTTTCTTCAAGGTTTCTATGGAGCTTCCTACTACAGTACAGAAAATTCCCCCAGTTGTTTACTTCATTTTTGCACTGATTATTCCATTTAATTTAGCAAATCGGGCTTGAGAATATATAAAATAGATTCCATATTTAGTAAACTAGTGACTAAATATATGGAGCTTCCAAATTGTATATAAGGAATGCATTTACACATTTGTAATGTGATAATGCATTATTCAAACACCCATGCCATTGTTCGAGTTTATCAAGAATAGTGTTTGAATTTCACAGAAATGATCCTGATTAAATTTTAATGATGCTGTTAGCTTTTTTAATTGTTTTGTTATTGCACTTTCTCTTGATTCTGATAAATATTTGAAGGTTAGACCTACTTCCAAAAAGAGAATCTATGTGTTTTTCACAGCAAGCAAAATAATTATTTTTCTTTTAACAAGTATACGAAGATTTTATTGTGAGAATAACCCAGCTCACAATAAATTAACCACAGCACCAAGGATCTAATCTCGATGACTGTCACAATTCCAATAATCCTTTGGTTAAATGTTGCAAATAAAGATGCTGAAGATTTTTTTCAACTCATTCAAGGCCTATTGGCAGAAATTATTGCTAATATATCCTTCCAAACTATATATTGTGAGCCAAAAATTAACCATTTCATTCTAAAATTGCTTGTGATTTAACTAGAAATATTTTCAAAGGCTTTGTTATTTGATGAATGACAGCTGAGAGAACATTTTGGCTGAAACTAAGATTTGGCACTGGATGTCAGTGACATGTGAAAGGTGCAGAGGTGATCGACTCAGATGACTCAAAGAGTAGGGCTTTAGTTAGGAGGTGGTGGAATTTTTTTACAATATTGTAAAAATTATAAGATTGAATAAAACTGGTATGTTGGGATAATTGATAAGAGAAATAAGGATAAACTACACGTCACGGGTTGGTAATCAAAAACGGAGTTAATAATCAAAATGTCAAAGATGCCATTGACACAATGCTGTACCCATATAACAATTACAGCACAGAAACAGGCCAATTTGGCCTTTCTAGTCTATGCCGTGGAAGAACATCTTCTCCCACCCACTCCCATTGACCCACACCCAGCCCATAACCTTCCATACCTCTTTTGTCTGTACACCTAACTAAATTCTCCTTAAATATTAAAATCAAACCTGCATCTACCATTTAAGCTGGAAGCTCATTCCACACTCCCACTACCCTCTGAGTGAAGAAATTCCCTCTCATGTTTCCCCTATACTTTTCCACTTTTAATCACAATCCATGTCTTCTTGTTTGAATCTCCCCCACTCTCAATGAGAAAAGCCTATCCACATTTATTCTATCCGTCTCCCTCATAATTTTAAAAACCTCTATCAAATCACCCCTCAATCTTCTACACATGAGGGAATAAAGTCCTTGCCTGTTTAACCTTTCCCTGAAACCCAGGAAACATTCTTGTAAACCTCTTCTGCACTCTCTCCATTTTGTTGATATCCTTCCTATAATTCGGCGACCAAAACTGCACACAATATTCCAAATTTGGCTTTACCAATGCCGTGTATAACTTCAACATGACATCCGAACTCCTGTACTCAATACTCTGATTTACAAAGGCCAACATTCCAAAAGTTTTCTTCTCCACCCTATCTACATGTGACTCCACTTTCAGGGAATTATGCACCAGAATTCCTAAATCCCTTTGTTCTACCGCACTACTCAATTGTCTACCATTTAATGGGTATGACTTTTGCTGATTAGTCCTTCCAAAATGTAGCACCTCACACTTATCAGAATTAAACTCCATCTGCATCTTTCAGCCCACTCTTCTTACTGGCCTTTATCCCACTGCAAGTTTTGAAAACCTTCCTCACTGTCCTCAACACCACCAATCATAGTATCATCTGCCTACTTACTAATCCAATTTACTACCCTATCATCAAGATCATTAATATATATGACAAACAACAATGGTCCCAATATCAATCCCTGAGGCACGCCACGAGTCACCAGCCTCTAATTTTTTCAAACAATTTTCCACCACTACTCTCTGGAATCTCCCACCCAACCATCGTTGAATCCATTTCACTACTTCACCATTAATACCTAGTGATTGAACCTTCCAAACCAACCTTTTTCGCGGAACCTCGTCAAAGGCCTTACTAAAGCTCACGTAGACAACATCCACAGCCTTTCCTTCATCAACCTTCTTAGTAACCACCTCGAAAAATTCTATAAGATTTATGAAACCTGATCTACCTCGCACAAAACCATATTGATGACTCCTAATCAGTCCCTGTCTATGCAAATAATTGTATATTCCATCTCCAAGAATACTTTCCATTAACCCAGGAGGAGTGAAGGTGATTGGGTAATTCCTTTGATTTCTGTGAATTGAACTGGTTTCCCTGAAATCATCCACCTTACCCAACAGCCAAGTCATTGGCTGACATGGCATTGTTAATAACAGCACCGTAATAACTCTTCTTCTATTTTTCCTGTGGAGAATTGAAGAGTCATGGAATACACTATTGAAGTTACTAGTGGAAGAAGAGTGGATAAGATGTTTCTGCTTTAAAATAACAAACAAAGAGTCCAGAAAATGGAATCACTCCTTCAACAACCTGGTCAGAGCCTGATAGCTAAATGTACTCTTAAAAAAAGTGACTATTTTAATAGCGACCTTGGCCATCACTTGAAAGGACAGCATCCATTGCCCACTCTAGTTTGAGAAGGTGATGGGAAACCACAGCCATCCATAGACAACAATTCCTTGAATTAATATTATAAGTTGGAGTTAATTAATCAGTGGGAATATTTTCCCATATTTAATACACGGTACAAAAAAAAACAACCATCATACTCTCTTATACATTCTGGAATTACTTATTATTTAACATGAGAACCGGCGAAGTGCTATATCCACTTTGACATTAGCTCTTAAAGTGATAAAGATATTTCAAAGTTCACATCTCAAAAGATTTTATGTGAAGTAAAATCTGACAATTTAAAATGAAACCAATTCAGTGCAGAAGCAGATTATCATTTTGTCTTTGATGCAGAGGGAACATCAAAACCAAAAATACATAATATCTTGCAAATGATATCTGCAAGCATTATTCCTTAACACTTCCAACACCGAAATATTAATGCAACAAGCAGAATGTACCAAAATGCATAATATTGTCATAATTAACATATAACCAAATAAGAGATTGCAATCTCAACTCAAAAAACGTTCCATGAAATAATGCTCTGATTAGCAGCAATTTTAAAGTGAAGGAAACAAAACCTCTATTCGGACACTTGATATCTGATTTGTAACAAATACAGTGGGGAGCATTCTGGTTAATACAAATCTCTGACCCCTTTTCACATGTAGTAGAACTTGCTCATTAAATTTGCTGTGCTTGATATCTTATTAAGTATATAAATACTCTCTATATGGAACTGTGCAAGAGGTCAGAATACATTTGAAAGGCACTGACTGAATGCATAGAGTGATGATGTTTAATTGCTGTAATGGCCAGATTGAAGGCTCCAAACAAAGACTAAATACTGTAAAACAAGCATTTCAGTTCATTATCAGAGGTGCTGAGATGATAGAAAATAAAAGCCAACTGTAGCTATGCAAATAGTTGAACCCTTGCTTTTTTTTAAACACAGTGATTCGCAATAAAAATGCAAATGCATCCATAAGGGATTTCATAACATGGACACAACATAAAAATAATTTATTTAATGAAGCACATCATATGATCTCTATTTTATTCAGTTGGAATGTGCCAATTTTAAATACATTTGAGAGAAAATCTTAAAAGTATGAAATGTATTTTGTTCATAAATTACACTTTCATTCTTGGATTTGTTGTGTGGTATACATGGTGCAATTTACACATCTCTTCCTTATGCTAAAAGTTGCACAATGCAAATGTATGTGGTCTGCAGAAGAAATATCCCGCAGCTGTTTTAATTAGTGATTAAAAGGATGTTAATCAGCTGTTAGCTTTGCCCAGCCTGAAATATTTATGAAGTGATTAGAATTTAGGCTATTCAGCTTTATACAACAAGAAATTCCTCCCAAACAGAATGTCCTTGAAGGTGTAAACTGAATTTGTGTGTCCTTAGGATTCATTCATTACGGACTCAAGGGTCGCTGCCAACAGGAAGTATATTTTGTGTTTTTAATGTGGTTTTCGACCAGCATCAATCATTCTGTGCAATTAAGCAATTCTCTCACATTTCTGCTGCTACAATCTCCAGGATACAAAATACACTGACAGCTGTCTGAAATAGGCTGACACAAATTAGGTAGTGAGGGTACAGGCCTAAATGTCGTCATGGTAAGGATATCTGTCATTAATTCTAGGCGCATCTGCCTGATTTATTAAACGCTTTGAAGCCTTGAGTAATCTACCAACAAAATAACCAAGGTGTCTTTTTTATTAGAGGACTGTACAGTCTTTTCAGAATGTTCACATAAGTGCAGTGTTTTTTTCTTGTTGGGAATATGCCATATTGTAGTATCAAGTTACATCATACTCTTCAATAGCTGAACAATATAAATAATCAAGTAAATAAGGAAAAACAACAAGTAACTAAAGTGAATATTTATATACACAAATAGGACTTATTTGTCCACAAATACATGCAATCTGGTGGTATCAAAAGAGGAATGCTCAAACTGTAGATGACGAGTTCAGATCAGCCTCAACTAGCAAAGTTACTCACTTAACCTCTTTGGGTGACCCTCACCGTTTGTTAGTTGAGTCACTGAACAGAAAACCAATAGCACAAACTCCCTTGTGGGGGAGGAGAAGCAAAAATTTGGCGTGACTAACCTTGGCTCTCTGATGTGCATCTCCTGTTGGCTTGTTCCAGTAAGATGATTATATGCAAGTCTGTGGATCTAATGGTTTTGTCTCTTCTGGTGAACCAGGGAATATGGCAGCAGCAGGCTGTACTGATAGCCTAAAAATAGAACGTATAGCATCATTTAATTTGGTACAAAAGGTTGCTACATTCATGTAAAGTCACAACTTTAAAGACATTGAGCCAAAGTTAGACAAGACAATTTAGCAAACTTGTTTATTCAATAAGACGAACTAACAAAAGATACGCTAACATTATTGATTTATGACAGTATTTGTTTAATAATTAATCAGAAAATGAATAGGTTACGAACGTAATATTTTCACGTCAATTGAACACAAAAAAAGTATAAATGACAAAATAGATGTTGCTATTAAAATTATTTTAAGCCTAGATTTTATTCAACAATTTTACTTCATAGATACAAATGCATATTCATAGAAAATAGATCATGCAAGCTGAAATGAATTTATTCCTCTCTTGTAAATTTGCAATGGACGGCAGGCTTGTTCTGCATGGAAACATCATTTGCTCCCTATAATATTGACAATACTTTTTAAATTTCATCCAGTTTTGTTTGCATTCTGTGCAAGATGTTTAAACACATGAGGAATGGCAATGAACCAATATAGACCTTCAGCACTTTTCAAGGCTGCTGAACATATAAATTTATCACAAAATGATTGAAATTCATCGGCAGTGCTGTGTCTTTTCCATTAAGACTTGTTATCAGACAATGACAATAAACTAAATTCTGTCCAAGGCTGTCCATACATTCTTTTTGACAAAGAATGTAGATTATGTCAAGGAGGTTTGGGGAATGATGTTTGTTTTTGTTAAAAGGGCATATCTATCATGGAAAAAACCCATAGGGTAATAGTGAAATTGGTCTTAAACTTTATTGTGATTTACTAACTAATTGTTGTTTTTCCTCACAGTATCAGTATCATTAGTGAGACATTTTAAGATAAAAGTTTGATTCTTTGAAAATGAAAGGCTGAGGTATGAAATATTAATTTCTTAGGAGCAGACTTCTATTACTTATTGGCCACTGTGACAGAATATAACAGAAATGCAGGGGTGCAGTGCTACCGGTGCTCACCGAAACACCACCCCGGCACCTCAGAGGGCCACTCCTTTTCGCCGGCTTTGGTGAGCTCCAGCACCTAAACAATTAGCACTGCAGCCCTGCAGAAATGTGGCTTATCCTGACAACAACCAGATTGCTTTACACAAAGATAATGTCATTTAATGCCACACAGACCGCACTTTATGTCCTTTTTTTTTTATTGTTCTTGTTTACGAGAAGTTAGATGGCACAGAATCAAGACGGTTCGTACCCATTTTCTCAGAGAAGAGAATCCTCAGAATTGCGACATGCTTCAGCTGCGTGGATGAAAATCTGAGAAGCACGCTGCAATGGGCATCAACATCATGACAGACTTGATACACATTTAGGGAACAATCACCTGAGTCGGACTGAGCAGGCAGATTACGACTCCAATCCGTCCAGAAATCCACAAGCTTGAAGATGGCAAGAAGGTGCTCCAGCATCTAATTAAACCATCAACTAACCACCATCTAATTAAACCACTTGCAGGTTTATTTTGCTTGATTTATTCTGGCGATGGTATGATTTCATGGGTGTTTAGCAACTTCCACAGTATTTTTGAAGTTGTAATGGGAACTGATGAAAGAGTTTGAGATCAAAGCTGCTCTTGGATGCAGCCACATTTGTAGAAACCCTGAGACAGGAGGAGAGTCTGCAGAACAGGGCAAGCTGCCAGAACAGGAATGCACTATTTCAGCATGGAAGGGTTATATTTACAATCCAAACATTGGTCCAGGCTCAGTTGAAAATAACTTCTTCCCATTTGTACCAGGTCAATCACAAATGGTGTTAGCCCTTGACATCAAATTCCTGCTTTTCGCCAAATTGCCACCAGGAAGACAAAAAATGACCCCATCAGTAAATCCTAGGATGAAGTTTCTGTATCAAGTTCAATTTAATTGTCATGTGTATCAAGGGGGTGAGAAAGATTGTTTTGAGAACAATCCAGCTAAAGATACATAATTTAGCGAATAAAACTGTGCAGAAGTGAAGAGTTACCAGAGAAATAGGTTTTAAATGGGTTAGGATGGCGGGCGGGGGGCGGGGGGGGGGCAGTACTATTACAAGTCTGGGACAGTATCACTACTGCAGAAAGGGAAGATGCTGTGGAGAGAATGTCTACTGATTCAGTGTGGATGGAAGTCAGAAATAGGAAAGGAATGGTCTACAGGCCCCCAAATAGCCCTAGTGGACATTGAGGAAGAGATTAGTTGGCTGATTTTGGAATGGAGGCAAAACAATAGGGTTGCTGTTATGGGAGACTTCAATTTTGCAAATATTGACTGGCACCTCCTTAGTGCAAGAGGGATAGATGGGGCAGAATTTGTCAGAAGTATCTAAAAAGGATTCCTGTCACAGAGGAGAGGCCATACTGGATCTAGTACTGGGTAATGAACCTGGTCAGGTGTCAGACCTCTCAGTGGAGGAGTATTTTGTTGATAGTGTCCACAATTCCCTGAGCTTAAGTTCAGGATAAAAGCAGGAAAAATGACGCAGTGTTTAATGGGATGAGGCTGGAACTGGGGAGAATAAATTGATGATCTTGGGAGAAACCACAGAAGTAATGTGGAGGATGGTTAAGGAACACTTGAGCAGATTTCCGTCTAGGTTTGCCCCACTGAGAAAGACAAAAAATGGTAGGAAGAGGGCACAGTGGTTGACACAACAGGTGAGGCAGCCAGTCAAGTGGAAGAAGGAAGCAGATATTAAATTTAGGAAACAAAAAAACAGAAAGGGCTCATGAGAATTATATGGTAGCCAGGAAGAAAATCAGGAGAGCTGGAAGGGAGCATGAGAAGGCCTTGGCAAGTAGGATTAAGGAAACCATCAAGCCATTCCATGCTTATATGAAGAACAGATGCATGACGAGAGTGATGGTAGGGCCGAGTAAGGATAAAGGAGGCAACATGTGCCTAGAGGTGAAGGAGGTTGGGGAGGTTCTAAATGCAAACTTTGCTTCAGAAAAAGACCTTTGTCAATGTGAGGACAGAATAGAACAAGTTTTTTTGCTAGAACGTGGTCAAATTTAAAAAGAGGATTTGCTGGAATTTCTTAAAAACTTTAGGATTGATGTCCCTGGGATCTATCAATCCTAATGTTTATAATCAGGATTAGGATTAATAAATTCCCAGGACAGGACAAGTTATACCTCATTTCAATCTCTTATTGCTGCAATCAGAGAATCCATCCTTCTTCAAAAGGGGAACAATCATCGCAAAGGCCAAGAGCAGCAGAAGAAGGCGCATTTCAAGGATGCGTGCTTATCCCACGGCTCTACTCACACTACATCCATGACTGTGCGGCCAGTCACAATTCCAATGCTATCTACAAATTTCCCGATGACACCATGGTTGTCAGGAGAATCACAAACAGCAATGAGGAGTGTACAGGATGGAGATACATCAGCTCATTGAGTGGTGTCACACCAACAACCTAATGCTAAAATTAGCAGAACCAAGGAAATGATTGTGAAATCAGGAGAACACAACCCAGTCCTCATCAAGGACTCAATAATGGAGAGCATTCTGACTGGTTGCATCACTGTCTGGTACAAAGGTGTCAACATTCAGGACAAAAAAATAACTCCAAAGGGTTGTTAACTTGGCCTGTGACATCAAGGACACCAGACTGCACTCCATTGAGGACATCTACATGAGGTGGTTTCTTAAGAAAGCAGTCTCTATCCTCTAGGACCTCCACCACCCAGGCCATGCCCTTTTCATTCTGCTACCATCAGGAAAAAGATACAGGAGCTTAAAGATGAGCAGGCGCAAGATCAACTTCTTCCCTACTGCCATCAGATTCCTGAATGATCAAAGAACCAAAGAAACTGCCTGATTTTGACTTTACAGCCACAATATTTATTTATTTATTGTTGTAAGAC
This sequence comes from Narcine bancroftii, assembly GCF_036971445.1. Taxonomy (NCBI): domain Eukaryota; kingdom Metazoa; phylum Chordata; class Chondrichthyes; order Torpediniformes; family Narcinidae; genus Narcine; species Narcine bancroftii. The sequence goes on along the minus strand of NC_091478.1, from coordinate 88,858,621 downwards.
GGTTTATATAAATGTTTGCACTAAGACGCTGCCGCAAAACAACAAACTTCATGACTTGTTCATGACAATAAATTCTGATTCGGAGGTTACTAAAGGAAGCGAGCGGAGAGATTGCTGGGGCATTGGCGATGTTCTTTGTATCCTCTTTGGTCACAGGGGCTGTCCAGACAATTGGAGAATGGTAAAGGTGTTTACCACTTGTTTAAAAATCATAAGTGGAAGATTACTGGGATTATAGACCCGTGAGCCTTCCATTAGTGGTGGGCAACTATTGCAGTTTTAATGAGCATTTAGAGAAGTGCAGTCTTCTCAGGTATAGCCAACATGGCTTTATGAGGAGAAGGTCATGCCTCATGAGATATTTGAGGAATAACAAAAGGAATTGATGAAGATGGTAGAGGTGGTGTATCTGGATTTGATCAGATCACCCACGGGTCACTCATTCAGAAAGTCATGATTCATGGGAAATATGGAATCTTTGTTGTGTGGGTACAGGATTGGCTTCTCTGTAGAAAGCAGAGTAGTAGTAGTGGATGGAAAGTACTAGTATCTGTTTAGGATCCCTGGTCTTTATATAAATGACCGGGATGAAGAAATAGAGGGATGGATCAGTAAGTTTGCAGATGATACAAAAGTTGGAGATTTTGTGGATAGTGTTGAAGTCTGTCACAGGTTACAACAGGATATAGGCAGGATACAGAGTTGGAGGGAATTGTGGCACATGGAGTTCAATCAACGTAAATGTGAAGTGATGTATTTTGATAGGTTAAACTTGAAGGCAAAGTGCATGATTAATGGTAGGATACTTAACAGTGTGGAAGAACAGAGGGACCTTGGGGTCCAAATCCTTAGATCTTTTAAGGTCACCGTGTAGCTTGATAGGACAGTTAAGAAGGCCTATGGTATACTGGGCTTTATTAATCAGGGGATTAAGTTCAATAGATGTGAGGTCATGTTGCATCTCTATAAATCTCTGGTGAGACCACTCATACAATATTCTGTTCAGTCCTGGTCACCTCATTACATGAAGGATGTGGAAGCTCTGGTGAGAGTGCAGAGGAGATTTACAAGGATGGTATCTGGATTGGAAAATATGTCTTATAAGGCAAGGTTAGTAGAACTACGGGTTTTCTTCTTGGCGAGAAGGAAGATAAGAGGAGACCTAATAGAGCTACTCAAGATTATGAGAGGCATAGATCAGGTAGTTCGTCAGCACCCTTTTCCCAGGGCAAGAGTAGCAAATACCAGAGGGCATCTATACAAAGTGAAGGGAGGGAGGGAGGTTTAGGGGAGATATCAGGAGTACATTTTTCACTCAGAGTTGTGGGTGACTCTTAGGCAGATGGATATGAAGAAGGGAGGACTTCATTTTTTTTGGGGGGTAGGTAAATACAAGTCAGAACAACATCTTGAGCTGATGGGACCTGCACTGTCCTGTAATGTTCTATCTTCTATGATAATGCATACCAAAGGAAACATAGTTCTACTAGTGTGAGGTTCATTCAGGAGTCTCATAACAGTGGGAATGAAACTGTCCTTGAATCTTGTGCTGTGTCATCTCACATCCATGAATCTTCTTCCTGACTGGAGGAGGGAGAGGGTGGGATGAGTATTTTGATATGTTGGTTGCTTTTCCAAGGCTGTTGGATACATAGATGGAGTCAATGGAGGCGAGGGGTTTTGAGTGATGCATACCAAAAGGCCAAGGAAATCCATATGGTCATAAGGAAGACCCTGACAGGAGAAGGCTTGAACAGTCTCTTTTAGCAGATGGAGAGTTCCTCTGATTCAAACAAAGTATAAATAAATTTCATATTTTCTCAAAATAGGCCATGGTGAGCTGAGCACATTTCAATAAATGGATCTGGGATTCATGAGCAGATGTGGGATTATCACTGCAGATGGTCATGCAAAGGTGCGCTTTAGTAGATACCATCTGGACACTCTCATCTAATTACTGGTGGACTGTGGTGGTGTGAAGGATTGGACTGTAGACAGGGATCTGTTTTGTCAGAATTGAAGACTATGATTCATTTATGTCATCATTTCTCTTGTTGGCATCTCCTGGTGGGTCTTATCGGCAAAAAGTAGTGGACATAGCCCAGGACATGACGGGTAAAGCCCTGCCCATCACTGAGAACATCTACAGGGTGGGTTGCAATCGGAGAGCAGTACCAATCACCAAGAATCCACACCACACAGCACATACCCTGTTCTCACTGCTACCATCAGGAAAGAAGTATGGGTGCCATAAGAATCACACCACCAGGTTCAAGAACAGCTGGTACCCCTCCACTATCAAACTCCTCTACAGTAAACTCCATCAGGGACTTAATTAAGGATTCTTACTTTTGCACTTTATTTTTTAAATATTTTATTTAAGATTAATCAATACAAACATAACAATTACTACATCTAAGTACATATATCATATGATCAATCATTTCATTATACATGAAAAGAAACCCCAACGTCCCCAACATTACCCTCCACCCAACAACAAAGAAAGGAAGAAAAGGGAGATCATTATTTAATCTTAAAGTTATAACTAAAGAGCTGCTTGGCTGCAGGAGTGAAGACGTCCACTGGAGCGGATCGAGACCTCATACTTTAATATCAACAGCTTTCAAGTAAGGGCTCCAAACTTTAATAAAAACAGAATATTTATCTCTCAAATTATATGTAATATTTTCTAAAGGAATACAGGCTTTCATTTCATTATGCCATCTTTTCATCCCTAAATTTAAATCAGATTTCCACATAATAGCTAAGCATTTCTTTGAGACCACTATTGATAAAACGCAAAAAACTCAATCTGATACATATTTAGCTTCAATTTTAAAGCCGTTGATTTAGTATCTCCTATCAAAAATAACATTGGATCAAGAGGTAAATTTATTTTTAAAATCTGCTCTAAAAATTATTTAATTTGCAACCATAAACTTTTAATCTTAGAGCAAGTCCATGTCGAATATAAAAAGTACCTACTTCTTGACCACATCTAAAACATTTATCTGAGGAACTGAGCTGAATTTATTTTAATTTAAATGGAGTCAAATATAACTGATGTAAAAAATTGCACTGAACTAATTTATGTCATACTACCTCTGCATATATTTCTCCATACTTTTTCATCTATCTTTCTATCTAAATCCACTTCCCATTTCATTCTAGATTTATGAAGACAAGATTTAGGCAATTTATTTTGTAACAACTTATACATTTCTGAAATAAATTTTTCGAATCATCTTTAGTGAGCAATAATTCTATGTAACTTTAAATCATGACTTAATTGTTCTAACAATTTTTTTTAACAATGATAACAAAAAAATGTTTGAAGGAATTTTTAATTTATCTTTCATACGATTAAAGGTTAAACAATTTCTGGCTTCAAAGCAAATCTCAACTCTTTTAATTCCCTTTTGATCCAAAATTTTCAAAAATTGTTTATCTACAGTAAAAGGAAAAAGTTTATTCTGATATAAAGGGATTTTCATTGAAATTTTAGCCTTTCCTTTTGTCTGATAATCAATTTTATTCTATAATTCAACTAAATGTTTTCAGATTGGTGGATCTATTCCAGTTAATAACTTTGAATTCAATTTACAAATAAATTCCATCATAGATTTTTCACCAATCTTATCCAGTTCTATTTTAGCCCAAGCATTAGATTTTGTCATATCAAACACTGCATTAATAAATTTCAATAGTGGCACTTTATAATAATTCTGAAAATGAAAAAGATGTAAACCTCCCAATTCTAGTTTCCTTGTTAATTTTTCCAGAGATACCCTATTCATCTTACCTTTCCACAAAAACTTACGTGTAATTATATTTAGCAATATCCAAGAATCCACACCACACAGCACATACCCTGTTCTCACTGCTACCATCAGGAAAGAAATATGGGTGCTACAACAATTGCCATCAGGGACTTATTTAAGGATTCTTACTTTTGCACTTTATTGATTTTTTTTCTCTGTATTGCAGAGTCAGTTTGTGTGGCGATACACCACTGGCCTACTGCAGGGGGCAACCACTATACCTGCAGAAGAGCATGGGGACAAGACAACACCCTGCCGGCTGTCAATCACCCAATCTGACTAGACCAAGCCCTTCGAAAACACTCTCAGAGTTTACAGCAGTTCTCCTCACAGCTGGCTCTGTGGAAGTTTATGTGGAATAAAGCCTGTTGTACAATCTTAAGGTTTTGTGTGTTGGCTTCGGTCCGATAGCGCACCACAGTTTGCTTACATTTTTAAATTTGTTTGTATGTGTATGTTGAATCAGGTTTTTTTTTGCACTGCCAATAAGCGGTAATTCTACCTTGCCCATAGGAAAAAGAATTTGAGGGTTATATGAGTGTACTCTGACAAAACGTCTGAAATCTGAATTGGTGACAGCAGTTGTCCAGCCAGAGTTTTAGTACTAGACATAGTTTGTAGATATAGTCCACCTGGAAAAATACACTAGAAACATAAAACACCAGCCTCCAAACTTCAGCAACCTACATTCACATACTAACTGGTAAACTGGAATCTGAATCTAATAACCCTCTAGTCAAAGCTTCCCATTTCTATTCTGATGGGAGTGAAGCTGGTGGTATGCGGATGGAAATTCTCCTTGGAACCTCCTTGTTCCTCCTGTTCTTCAGCCTGCATCACATGTCTTCAGGTCTCTTTGCTGATCTTCCTCCAGCACCAGCTGTTGCTCTTCAGATTTCTCAGCCATGAAACATGCAGCACCTGCTGTGCCTGCATGGTGGGGCACCAAGGACTGATTCAAGCACCAGTGTCTCATTGTCAGAAAACTAAAAGCATTTTAATCAATGGTTCTTATGCCTGATCAACACAGAGCTGAGGGAAACCATTCAGTCAACCAAATCCATGCTTACTGTCTGCAGATCAAATCAATTAGTCCCTTTCCTTCAATCTTTACCCTTAACCCCACAAATTTTTGTCCATCACATGTACAACACTATATAGTCCACACCATAATGTTTGGGACAAAGATACATTTTTCCTTTATTTGCCCCTGTGCTCCACAGTTTTAAATTTGTAATCAAACAAAGTTATTGACCTGGAGACGGCAAAAGCCTGCGCATTTTGGCAGAGTCCATTGAAGGAAGGCATCCTACAAAATTCTTCTCTGATCTGTTATGTGAAGTGTCAGGAAGGAGATGCTCCTATCCCTGCCAGAAATCAATAGAGTCCACCGTTCATTAGTAGCTAAACCAGCTCGGGGACAGAGACCGCACTTGGTTATTCTTCATTTACATCAATATCAGATCAAGGATATTCTGTGCAGAGAGGCTCGGCGGAGAGGGAAACTGGAATACTGTGGCCAGAAGATCCATGTGGTGGAGAACTACAACCCCAAACTTATGAATCAGCAAGCCAAGTACATGTTGGAACAATACAACCAAGGATTCAAACTCTCCCTGCAGTATCCAGCATGTCTCTGCATTTCACACCCCAGTTGTCGAGGCACAGAGCTATAGAGATGGTCTCCATACTACATTGTGTGCCCATCATAAATATCTGCTTGGTGAAAGAGGCTGACTGATTATTATTACTTTGAAGTTTTCTAGCCTTTATTTGGGTGGTGAAGACCAGCTGGCCCTAATTGCCTTGCTAATATTTTATGGGGTAACTTATCCATTTGGGCTGTAGTTAAGTGAGTATTTTCCTCTGCTTTAAATTCTGGGATCGAAGAACACTGGGAAAGTTTATGCTTAGTAGTAACAATTTATATTTCTATTTTTTAGTATACTTTTCAGAACTGTCTAAGAAATTCTAAAAGGATTTTTTTTTATATGGTTGTATTCTCAAAAAAGTTACATGTTGTTTTGGGAGTGTTGAGTATATTTTCAATAACAATAATGGAGCTGAGATGATATTTACGTGGGGCAGGAAGGGCTTTTTTTGGATGGGAAATGATTATTTTGAAGAGCTTAATGTTGGGAATTTTGGCAGCTGTCTGATTTTGGGATGGGAGAGAAGGGGTGGGAGATTGTTTTTGTTTGAGAGTTTACACAAGCCCTGGTCTTGTACAGTTTATTTATATTTCAGTATCTGTTGTATGTTCTTGTCTCAAGGCTAACATCTGAAGTTTTGATAGCATTTGTGCTTTTAAACTTACATTTTTAACTAAGGATAATGAATAGCTTTATTAAATGTTGTAAGCTGGAACGTTAAAGGTTTAGACCATCCTGTTAAAAGAAGGAAAGTGTTCTTCCCCTGTTGAATCTCCTTTTCCTGTCTCCTTTCACACAGACATAAATTCTCATGTTGTCCCTTAACATATTCAATTAACTCCTATTGTTGGTCTGGATTCCTTCTCCATTATTTGAATTCTGAGACTTTCTGATGTATCCTGCTGCCTTCTCAGCTTTTTCCTTGAAGAGGAGCTCAGGCCCAAAACATCAGTAACATATCTTTGTCTCCTTTTGATCCTGATATCTGCATGGTCAAATTAAAATATATATGAAAAGCCTCAAATAAAATATGAAATGAGCGCTTTAATCACATAAATTGTTTGATTATGAATTTAAAACTGTGGCACACAGGGGTTAATGAAGGAAAATTGTGTATTTGTCCAAAACATTATGAAGGGAACTACAGATAGGGTAGAAAGTCAAAATTTAGGTCAAAACCAAGAACAGGAGGGCATAAGTTTAAGGAGAAAGGAAAAAGTTTTAAAGGGCAAATATCTTTTTTAAAAAAAAAGAGTGGTTGATGGCTGGAACACACCCTGCCAGAGGAGATGATGGAATCTGATACAATATCACTTGAAGAGACATTTATACAGACACAAATAGCAAAGCAGAGAATGCAGGGAAATGGGATGTGCAGATGAACAAGAAACAGGCATGGAGATGGTGGGCTGACTGGCCTGTTTCTGTGCTGGAGTCTCTACAACTCTATGGCCTGACCCAGTTTCCATTTTATTGTTTCCACTGCTACCACCCTGATAGACAAAGTATTTAATTTAGGGTTATTATCACTCTTAGAAATGTTCTTCCTCACAAATTCTTTGCACTTTTGTCAAATAACAAATATGTGTCTTCTAGTCTGTGTAACATCAGCTCATGGAAACATATTCAACTTAATAAATCTCCCTTCAATTTGACCTGAGCAAAACAACCCCAGCCTCTCCAACCCAAACTTGCAGCTACAATCTTTCATCCCTGGAACCATTCTGGTAAATTTCCTCTGCACCCTTTCAAGGATCTTTACCTCACTCCTAAAGTGGGTAACCACAACTAGATGCAATACTCCACTTGTGCCTGACCAGAGTATCACAGAGATTCAGCTTAACCACCCAGCTTTTGGACTCGATCGTTGAAGCCAAAGATCCTACATCTATCCTGTTACTTTTCCCAAAGTTAAATGTACACGAGCTTCAAACTCCCTCTGCATTTGCACAATCTTTGGTACTATTGCTCCTTCCATCCCTTCTGCCAAAGTACATCACTCATTCATCTCTGCATTAAATTCTATCTGTCACTTCTCTGCCTATTCTCCTTGTCTATCCAAGTCCTGGTCATTCAAACGGTGATATCCATGTTGTTAATCATATCCCCAAATTTGGTGTCATCACCAAGGGTTAAAATTTAAATTGTATTTGTACATCCAAATCATTTTCCTATTTCACTTAAAGGAAGTGATCTCAGTTGTCTTTTTAGCCGCATCCCTATCTCCCACCTTCAATCCTCAATTCATTGGATTCTGTCCTCAAATAGACACAATCTTTCCATCATGTAACCATCAATTTCCTCACCCAGTCCTTTCTCTGGCATTTCTTTATTGTTTTAAATTCATATTAATATGTTTACTGTATTTCCTTCATCTACCTTTGTGTTATTTCAGTCAAAGATGCCATTAGGTTAGTTAAATATAAACCACCTTTCACAAATCCTAAACTCAAACCTCTTCATGCATTGGTCATTTATTCCTTGTTTATAATTACTCAAGCTTTCCCTGCCTGTCATACTAAACTGATCACCCCACAGATTCCAGGAATATCCTGCACACATTCTGATAAGTGACTTCCCATTCCTTGGGGTTCTTCCCATTTCTATAAAAGATTAGAAGATTACAGCAACCCATTCCACCAACTCCAACCTGCTCTTAACAATCCAAGGCACAAGCCATTAAAACCAGGCACTGTTTCCACACTGAGCATTAGTAACTTTTTCAGGTTTACCACTTTTCATCCATTCCATTCTCCATCATCTGCCAATATTTTAATCACCCTTGGTAAATATCAATACCACACACATTCCACTTTATATAGTGGTCAGCAGCTGGTGTGAGAAGGATGGAAGTAGACCATAGCCCCTCCCTCTTGGATCCATCTCTCCGGACATCGCTCTTTATGAAAAGTTTATGGCAGCTTATTCTCCCCAAGGATGAACTCATTTGACCTCTGGGATGAGGAAAATCCACCTCAAAAAACTAATTGAATATCGAGAGATTGGAAAATGTTCCTTTTGAGGAAATTATCCAAATCAAACACATTTGGGGGTTGAGAAACTTGTACTAATTGGAAAATCATCTAATGCATTCTTTTCATGATAAACAGAACACGTTCAGTCCAGCCAAGCTCAATCTCCCCTCATTTTTCTGCAAAATGATGGAGTCTTATTCTTTTAGATGCCAATGAGTAGTGGGTTCAAACTACTCAGCTTTCATAACTCCCTTTCACACTTGCATCCCACTAAATTGGCCATTCAGTGTCCTAGGATAGGAATGGGGGTTTGGCTTTTCACACTTGACCACTCCTAACTGGGACAGTGAAGCTTTCACACTTGCAAGGAGCCATACTCTGGGTTAGGACTGTTCTACCTTCTACTGGTGCATCGAGTGATGGTGGACCTGCCCTAAATTCTGATCAATGTATATTATGTATCTTATATTTGAACAACATTAATCATGCCTAATTATAACATAATTAAGATTATATGTACAACACAGAATGAGTTCTTCAGCCCCTGTTGTTGTGCCGACCTACATAAACTTTTATAAGGGACCGTGGGAAGGTGCTCACAATAAATACCAATAGCAGGCAACTTTTAAATAATGTGGGAAAGTTGGTAGCACTTTAGCACACAATTTATAGAGTGTGGGAAAGTTTTGTAGCACTATAGTGTACAATTTAAAAATACCGTGGGGAAAAAGCAATAGCAGTCCTGCCCTCCCAGCGTTCTATGTGGCAGAGAAAGGGCTGTATGCATGGCTGCATGCACAGAGCAATCCTAGAGGGGGTTTCCCTGCCACACAGCCTTCTGGGATGTTAGGTCTGCAATTGCTTTTTCACCATAGTCTTTATAAATTGTGTGCTATAATGCCACCAACTTTCCCACGCTGTTTAAAATTTGTCCGCTATTGCTATTTATTTCCCCTCTCTCACTTGCACACTCTCTCTCTCTCCCCCCTGCTGTGACTTTCATTTTAATCTTTTTTTCCTTCATGTTCCTGCACTCATGCAAAAATTTGGGTCATTTCAATCCCACAATGCAATTGTCCATTTCACACTTGCAGGACTGCACCACCAGAGTCTGCAATGCCGCGAGGGATTGTGCTACAGGTCGAGGCCGTCAATCCCCGGCAGGAGATGACATCATCTGACACCACCGTTGAGCTCAGTTTGCTTTCACACTAGACACTTTAAAGGTCGATCACTTGCAAGCGTGAAAGGGGCTATACCGTGACTCTCCAAAGCCAGCAGTGAAACCAATGCTATGTGCAGGACATCAAATACAGTGCCATTAGTTCACATTTAGTTACTTGCTTTATTCCTGCACTTGGCACCATCTGAAGAAAGAATTTCTTCCTCATCACCACCTTAAATAGGAAATCCCTTACTTTGAAACCATTACTCCTAGTTCTACATACCCCAACATACGGAGATTTCCTGTCAGTATTCACCTTGTCGATTTCCCTCAGAATCAAAATGTCAAGAAGATCTCCTCTTATTCTTCCAAACTGCTGAGCATGTGCCCATCCTGCTTAACCTTTCTTCATACATTAACCCTTTCATCCCAGGAATCCAATGTCTCTGCCCCTTCTTCAAATCAAAGCAAATAATTTCTTAAATCTTGAAACATAGTTTCAGAAGCTCCTTTCAAAATCCTTTAATTTTATCCTTGATACCCTTGAAATAATTCACCAACATTCCCTCAGCTTTCCTAATTACTTGCTGTATTTGCATACCAACTTTGTTTTATGCACATGGACCCTGGTTCACTTTGTAACTACATTTCAGAGTTGATAAAAAATCATGTTGATTATGGATTCCAACATTTTTGCATTAATAGATGTATGGCTAATTGGCCTAAAGCTCTTGCTTTCTTTATTTTCTGAACAGTAACATTACATTTCCAGCTTTACAATCCACTGGAAACTTGCCAGAATGTTCATAGACTAACAGCAACATATCCTATATCTATGCAGTCATTTTCTTCATTACTTTAGGATATACCATCAAGCCTGGGGACCTTCAGGTCTTTAACACAATTATTTTGCCTAATATTTCTTCCTGAAACAATGGAGATTGTTTTAAGCTTCTACCTTCCTATAGTTTCTGCTCTGAAGACCAATCCAAAATAATGTAGAAACTCTCATCTTTTCTCATTACAGGTATTAATTTTCCAATATCATCATGCATTTACTTTATCTGAACTGTACATACCTGTAGAAGACATTAACTATTTTACATCATTGATAATTTTCTTTCAGACTTTGCTCTTTCCCCTTTATAATTTTTTTAAAGTCATAATTTACTAGTTCCTAAAATGGCTCATTTCTCATCTGCCGCTCATCTTCACAACACAGTATCTTTTCATTCCCTTTGATACCATCCTTAACTTCCTCTAGAAGACACAAATGGTACATCCTTCTTGCAGAGCCTTTATACTCACTAGCAATGATCATCAATAATCCACACCACCCAGCACATGCTCTGTTCTCACTCCTACCATCAGGAAAGTGGTATGGGTGCCATAGGACTCGCACCACCAGGTTCTGGAACAGCTGCTCCCCCTCCACCCTCAGACTTCTCAACAACAAATTCAATCAGGGACTCATTAGGACTCTTACTTTTGCATTCTAGTAAGTTTTTTTCCTCTCTTGCACAGTTTGTTTACATTTCTTTATTTGCCTACTTCTTAAATACAGTCTTTTGCACCTCCAATAAGTGGAAATTTTGCCTAACTGCAGGAAAAAGAATCTCAGGGATGTATGTGATGTCAGGAATGTACTCTGACAATAATTCTGAAGTCTAAACGTTGAGGAGCACAAATCCAAGTGTGGAGGTCGCCCATGGAACCACATGGTCTTTCCAATGTGAGCACATAGACTAGAATAAGAAAGGAATTGATGCTGCTTTCTGCTGATGGATAGACATTTCAGAATTAATTGTGTTCTCATGCACACTAATGGAATATTTTCGAGAAGAATGTTGATCATTTACAGATGGTTTTCTCAAGGAGAAAACTCTCGGGCATTCTGGTTATTCAAAGTTATCCACTTCATGAATCAAAATGGGACAAAATCACTACTGCTCACACCCAGCCCCTCGATGTGAAATCTGTATGTATATGATGGAAAACAAGATCAGTACACAATAGGAAAAAAAATTCTGAAGCAGCAAGTCATTCCAGAAGGATCAGGACTTATTCTGAACCATACAGGTATCTGCATATTTTCTTCAAAGTTACAAGTTGACACCACGCTCCACCACTCTGCCAAAATGATGTTTCTGGCTTGATTCAGCCTAATCTGGATGTGCACAGAGAAGGGTGGTAGTTGGACTAAGCAGACAGCATGGTGCATGTCACAAGGGCAAGACACTCAGAGTTCATGATAATGTTCATGAACTTAAATTATGAGGCAGATCAGAGAAGGACCTCATTATGGTAATCGTGGGGGATTTTAACCTAAATGTAGATTGGGATCTCAGGAGAAAGTTTGTGCAATGCCTACAGGATGTTTTTTTTTAGAGCAGCTTGTTGATGAGTCCATCAGGGGATGCTGTTTTGGATTGGGTGGTGCATAATACATATCAAAAAGGAAAGAAATTTGTGAATAAAAAAATGAGACAAATGATTCTGACTAGGTAAGTAAAAGCAAAAGAGAGGGAAGACAAGGAACAAAAATAAGTGGGAGGAAAGAGGACTGGGAAGCTTTTAAAAACAGAGAAGACAACTAAGAAGTTGATCAGAAAGGAAAAGATGAATTATAAAAGGAGGTTAGCAAATAATATCAAAAAGGTTGCAAAAGAAAAAAAAAGCCTTTTTAAATACCGTATATTTTGACGTACAAATTGACCAGCAGATACGTCGACTCCTTTTTTAGTGGTTTTATGGTATATCTGGTGTACAAGTCAACTCCCATTTTAGGGCTGTCCAAGCCTTCCAGCAACAACCCAAATTTAAAAAAACACACTCCAATCGCCAAATAATGAAACTCTAAATTATAAAAAAAACCCATCGGCCTACCGGGCAGCAGCGGCAAACATATTCTCCCGAATAGGAGCGGCGACATTGTTCTCCCAGTAGGGGCGAACTCCAGTGGTGGGAGGTGCTTCCAAGGTCGACTAATATGCCGAATGGGCGCTTCCTGGGTCAACTTATAAACCAGATTGGTGTGGATAGGATTTTTTTTTATTTTTCACACTATGAACCACATTAATCAAAATACACACAAACATTTCCCTCTTGAATATACACAGTGTCATTTTTCCCCTTTTTCCTGCCTCCCTTCCTTCCCTCCTTCCCACCCCCTCCAAACCCATTAACCATTCAACATATACAATACAATAAACCTATTAAACAATGTCATCACATAATGAAAATAAACAAGAAAATTGTATTATTTACTTTTACACACTGGGTCAGTTCATTTCATCTTCTTCTCATTCTATCATTTTACGGGGTGGAGGTCCACGGTAGGCCCTCTCTGTTGTGTTCCATGTACGGTTCCCAAATTTGTCAAAATAATATGACTTTATTTTTTAAATTAGATGTTATTTTTTCAATGGAATACATTTATTCATTTCCATGTACCATTGCTGTACTCTCAGGCTCTCTTCTGATTTCCAAGTTGACATTATACATTTTTTTGCTACAGCTAAGGCTATCATAATAAATCTTTTTTGCGCATCATCCAGTTTAAGGCTTAATTCTTTACTTATATTACTAAGAAGAAAGATCTCTGGATTTTTTGGTTTGTTGCTTTTTGTGATTTTATTTAATATCTGATTGAGATCTTCCCAAAATTTTATCACTTTCTCGCATGCCCAAATTGCATGTACTGTTCCCGTTTCCTTCTTACAGCAAAAACATCTATCTGATAATGTTGGATCCCATTTATTTAACTTATGGGGCGTGATATATAGCCTCTGTAACCAATTATATTGTATCATGCGTAACCTCGTATTTATTATATTTCTCATAGATCCGGAGCATAACTTTTCCCATATTTCATTTTTTATCTTTATGCTTAGATCTCTTTCCCACTTTTGTTTGGGTTTATAGCTTATTTCATCATTTTCTTTCTCTTGCAGCTTGATGTACATGTTTGTTATAAATCTTTTAATTATCATTGTGTCTGTAATCACATATTCAAAGCTACTTCCTTCTGGTAACCTCAGCCTGCTTCCCAATTTGTCCTTTAAGTAGGTTTTCAGTTGGTGGTATGCAAACCTTGTACCATGAGTTATTCCATATTTGTACTTCATTTGTTCAAATGATAATAAATTATTTCCCAAAAAAGTTTTCTATTTTTTAATTCCTTTTCTCTCCTATTCTCTAAAGGAAAGGTTATCTATTGTAAAAGGGATTAGTTGATTTTGCGTCAATAATAATTTTGGTAGTTGGTCATTTGTTTTTTTCCTTTCTATGTGAATCTTCTTCCAAATGTTGAGTAAATGGTGCAGTACTGGTGAACTTCTATATTGCACCAGTTTTTCATCCCACTTATAAAGTATATGTTCTGGTACCTTCTCCCCTATTTTATCCAGCTCTATCTTGGTCCAATCTGGATTTTCCCTTGTTTGATAAAAATCTGACAGATATCTTAATTGTGCTGCTCTATAATAATTTTTAAAGTTTGGTAGCTGCAAACCACCTTATTTGTACCATTCTGTTAATTTATCTAGCACTATCCTTGGTTTCCCCCTTTTTTATAAGAATTTCCTTATTATTCTCTTTAGTTCATTGAAGAATTTCTCTGTTAAGGAAATTGGTAATGATTGAAATAGGTATTGTATCCTTGGGAAGATATTCATTTTAATGCAATTTACCCTTCCTATCAGTGTTAGTGATAAATCTTTCCAATGTTCTAAGTCATCTTGTAATTTCTTCATTAATGCCTGATAATTTAATTTGTATAGATGGCCTAAATTATTATCTAATCTAATACCTAGGTATCGGATTGCTTGTGTTTGCCATTTAAATGGGGATTCTTTTCTAATCCACATTATTCATTGGCATTGCTTCACTTTTATTTGCGTTGATCTTGTACCCCAATATTTCTCCATATTCCTTCAATTTCTTATGTAATTCTTTTATTGATATTTCTGGTTCTATTAAGTATACTATGATATCATCTGCAAATAAACTGATTTTATATTCCTTCGCTTTTATTTTTATCCCTTTTATTTTATTTTCTGTTCTTATCAGTTCTGCCAATGGTTCTATTGCTAAAGCAAACAGTGAGGGAGATAATGGACATCCCTGCCTAGTTGACCTGCTTAATTTAAATTGGTTCGATATATATCCATTTACTGTCACCATCGCCATTGGTCCCTTATATAATGCTTTAATCCAATTAATATATTTCTCTGGTAGGTTGAACTTCTGTAATAGTTTGAATAAATAATTCCATTCTACCCTGTCAAAGGCTTTCCCTGCCTCCAAAGCAACAGCCTCTGTTGGTATCTTATTTCCTTGTACTGCATGGATTAAGTTAATGAACTTACAGACATTATCCATTGTTCGCCTTTTCTTAATAAATCCAGTTTGATCTAGTTTTACTATTTTCAGTACACAGTCAGCCAATTTGTTTGCTAATAGTTTTGCTATTATCTTATAATCTGAGTTAAGTAGAGATATTGGTCTGTACGATGCTGGTGTTAGTGGATCTTTCCCCATCTTTGGTATTACTGTAATTATTACTGTTTTACATGAATCTGGCAAGTTTTGTGTTTCTTCTATCTGGTTCATTACTTCCAGGAGAGGAGGAATTAATAACTCTTTAAATGTTTTGTAGAATTCTATTGGGAGTCCGTCCTCTCCAGGCATTTTATTGTTCGGTAGATTTTTTAATGTATCCTGTATTTCCTCTATTTCAAATGGTTTTATCAATTTGTTTTGCTCTTCTTCTTGCAATTTCGGTAGTTCAATTTTAGCTAAAAACTCATCTATTTTGTCTTCTTTCCATTCATTCTCAGTTCAGTATAATTGCTCGTAGAATTCCTTGAAGTTTTCATTGATCTCTGTTGGATTATATGTAATTTGTTTGTCCTTTTTCCTTGATGCCAATACTGTTCTTTTAGCTTGTTCTGTTTTAAGCTGCCAGGCTAGTATTTTGTGCGTTTTTTCTCCTAGCTCATTATGTTCTTCTCCACCTTATACGTTTGTAACATTTTGTATTTTTTTTGTCCACCAATTCTCTTCTTTTTGTTGTATCTTCCTTTGTTACTAGTTCTTTTTCTGTACTTATTATTTCCTTTTCCAGCTGTTCTATTTCCCGATTGTAGTCCTTTTTCATCTTAGTTACATAATTTATTATCTGCCCTCTGATGAAGGCTTTCATTGCATCCCATAATATAAATTTGTCTTTCACTGATTTCGTATTTATTTCAAAGTACATTTTAATTTGGTGCTCAATAAATTCTCTAAATTCGTGTCTTTTAAGTAGCATGGAGTTTAATCTCCATCTATATGTTCTTGGTGGGATGTCCTCCAGTTCTATTGCTAATAACAGGGGTGAGTGATCAGATAACAATCTAGCTTTATATTCTGTTTTCCTAACTCTCCCTTGGATATGGGCTGACAACAAGAACAGGTCAATCCTTGAGTATGTTTTATGTCTACTCAAATAAAATGAGTATTCCTTCTCCTTTGGGTGTTGTCTCCTCCATATATCCAAAAGTTGCATTTCCTGCATTGATGTAACCATAAATTTGGTTACTTTGTTCTTTTTGCTAGTCTTTTGTCCAGTTTTATCCATCTTTGAATCCAAATTAAGATTAAAGTCCCCTCCTATCAATATATTCCCCTGCGTATCTACAATCTTAAAAAAAAATCTTGCATAAACTTTTGATCCTCTTCATTAGGTGCATATATAGTGACCAAATTCCAGATTTCTGAATATATCTGACACTTTATCATTACATATCTCTCTGCTGGATCTATTATTTCCTCCTCTATTTTGATTGGTACATTTGTATTGATTAATATAGCTACACCTCTGGCTTTTGAATTATATGATGCTGCCGTTACGTGTCCTACCCAATCTCTCCTTAATTTATTATGTTCCACTTCAGTTAGATGCATTTCTTGCTCAAATGCTACATCATTTTTTTCTTTTTTCAGTAAATTTAATAGCCTCTTACTTTTGATTTGGTTATGTATTCCATTAATATTTATAGTCATATAGTTCAACATAGCCATCTCATACTCTGTTTACATCTCATTTCCGCTTCCTCACCACCACCTTTCCCCTTTTCCCCATTTTCATTTCTCAGTTTTCTTTTTTTGAACTCAATATATGACAACACTTGTAAAACATAAAATACTTAAACCACTCCCACATCTAAAATTCCCTTAATCCCAAGTGGCCCCCCCCCCCCCCCCACCGAGTCACCCCTCATCCCTTGCCGGGCAACCACAACTTCCCTCTCCATTTGGACTGTGAACCCGTTCGCAAGTGTCAACTAATTTCGCAGTGACTGTTATTCTCTCCTACCCAACCCCCTCCAGAAAAGACTTTTATCTTCACATTAAAACAAAGCTCCCCCTCTTTTTCTTTTTTTAACCCCTCTTTTTCCCCCCTTCTCCCTTACTTCCCTTTTCTTCCCTCCTTTAGTTCTTATTTATACATTATTTTTTCATCTTTATATGTAGTTTGTCGTCGTTCTTGTTACATCTCTTCATCTTTCTTTCTGTCCTGCAGGCGTTCTGAAAATTCTTGTGCTTTCTCCAGATCTGAAAACAGTCTGTTTAGCTCCCCCGGGATAACTATTTTAAGCACTGCTGAATATCTTAACATAAATTTATAGCCTTTTTTCCATAGGATCGATTTTGCTGTGTTAAACTCCTTCCTCTTATTTAGGAGTTCAAAACTTATGTCTGGGTTGAAAAAATCTTTTTGACCTTTGTATTCCAGTGTTTTTTTTGTCTTCTCTAATTTTATTGATTGCTTTCTCCAATACATTTTCTCATCTCAGAAATTTTACTAAAAAGGATCTTGGTTTTTGTTGTGACTGTGGTTTCGGGGCTAATGTTCTGTGTGCTCTTTCTATTTCCATTCCTTCCTGTATTTCTGGCATTCCCAGGACTTTTGGGATCCATTCTTTTATAAATTCTTTCATATCTTTGCCTTCTTCATCTTCCTTTCGGCCCACTATCTTTATATTGTTTCACCTACTATAGTTTTCCATTATATCCATCTTCTGAGCTAATAACTCCTGTGTTTCTTTAACTTTTTGTCACTTTCTTCCAATTTTATTAAGTCGTTCACTTCCATTTCTCGTTCTTCCACATTTTCTAATCTTTTCCCTATTTCTGTTATGACCAGCTCTATTCTACTCACTTTTTCTTCTGTACTTTTCATTTTACTAAATTCTAGTGTCAACCATTCTTTTAATGCTTTCATTTGTTCTTGAAAAAATATTTTATCTATGTACTGTCCATTCATTTTATCTTCTATTCCTCTGTGCAGAGCTTAGTGTTCTTCTTCTTCTTGGGTCTGCTCTTGGGTTTGTGTCTTCTATTTCTCTTCCTTCTATCTGTGTCTCTTCTGACTTTCTTGTTGAGCTGCTTGCCTCAGTTTGTTGGGTATTTTTTTCATGGCTTCTTGTTGTTGGTCCTCTTCTTCTGGGCTAGTTATCTGTTGGCCTTCCTGCTGCTGTTTTTCTTTCTCATCCCTCCCTTTCCTGTTGCTTTCCTTTTCTTCCAGCTGGGAGCCCTGCTGTCAGGCATCTCTCAGCTGCTCGTGCTGTGTAGGTTTACTCCATAGCTGGTCCCCCTTCCCGTCGGTGTTCTCCTTTTCCTGGTTGTGCACTTTGCACATGCGCAGTTGTGCACCTCTGTTTGGCTCATTGAGCCATTTTTGTAGTCCCGCGGTTGGGAGGTCACGACCCTGCAGGGTCTCCACTAACCTCGGGGAGTGGGCTCCTCTGTGCACGATGGGTTCCTGCTTCTTCGTGCATGTAGGCCTTCTCTTTTCTCTTCCGGCGCCTTTCCTTTTTTCCCACGTTGTTTTTGGTTTTTCTTTCTTAGGTGCCATTTTCTTTCTTTTCTCCACACCTTTATTTTTTATTTGTTGTGTTTTATGTATCTGGGGCTTTGCGTTTCCTTCACTTTTTTTCTTCTTTTCTGGAGAGGGCTGGTATTCTCCTACCGGCCACTACTCCATCATATGACTCCTCGGTGTGGATTGGATTTTGAGCTGAATTTAAGGTCTCAAAAGTACATCCGATGTATATTTACCCCTATTTTTGAGAGTTTTACAACTCAACTCATACGCCAAAATATGCAGTATATAAATTAAAGAGATAAAAGTAGTTATAGGATTGGATAAAAAATGACGCTGGAGAAATTGTAATGAGAAGACAAGAAGATGCAAAGGAACTGAATGAATATTTTGGATCAGTCTTCACTGTGGAAGACATTAACAGCATACTGGACTCTCATCGCTCTCTCAGAAGGGTGCCGTCAAGATCATGAGAGGGAAGGTATTTGGGAGGATAAATGGTCTAAGGGTCTCCCGGAATTAATGGAATGCACCTCAGGGTCTGAAGAAGGTAGCTGCAGAGATTTTGGAGTCATTGTAACGATCTTACAAGAATCGATGGCTCCAGTGGACTGGAGAAAAGCAAATATCATTCTTCTGTTTAAGCAGGGAGGGAGGGAGGCAGCAGAAAGGAAATTATAGGCCTATTAGCCTGACGTTGGTGGTTGGGAAGCTGTTGGAGTTGATCGTCATGGATGAGGTTACGGAGTACTTGGAGGCTCACAAGATAGGCTCAAGTCAGCATCATTTCTTTAAAGGAAAATTATGCCTGACAAACTTACTGCAATTATTTGAAGAGATCACAAGTGGCAGAGATGTAGTATATTTAGACTTTTAAAAGGCATTTGACGAGGTGCCATACTTGAGGCTGCTTCACAAGATGAGAGTCCATGGAATTAGAGGAAGGATACTAGCAGGAGTAGAGTATTGGCTGATCTGCGGGAAACCGAGAAGAGGAATGAAAGGATCCTATTCTGGTTGGCTACCAGTTATCAGTGGTGTTCCGCAGGGGTTAGTGTCGGGCCTGCATCTCTTTACATTGCTATAAAGATTTGGTTTGTGGAATAGATGGCTTTTTTGCTAAATTTGCAATATCTCAAGAAATGATGCTGAGGATACAGAAAGGCTGCAGAGAGGCTTGGATAGATTAGGAGGATAGGCAGAGGTGACAGATGAAATACAATGTTGCAAAGTGTACAGTCATACAGTTTGGTTGAAAAAATAGACAGGCAATTATTTAGATGGGGAGAAAATTCAAATTCCGAGGTGCAAAGGGACTTGGGAGTCCACATGCAGGATTCCCAAAAGCTTAACCTCAAAGTTGAGTCGGTGGCAAAGAGGGCAAATGTCATACTGGTATTAATTTCTAGAGAAATAGCACTCAAGAGCAGGGATGTAATGTTGACACTATGCGGCACTAGTGAGACCTCACTTGGAGTATTGTGTACAGTTTGGTGCACCTTATTTGAGAAAGGACATGTTGGCATTGGAGAGGGTTCAGAGCAGATTTACTGGAATGATACCAGGAGTGAAAGGATTAACACATGAGGAACGTTTGTTGGCTCCTGGGCTGTACTCAATGGAATAAAAAAAAGGTGAGAGGGGACTCCATAGAAACATTTAAAATGTTGAAAGGCCTGAACAGAGTAGATGTGGCAAGAAGGTTTCTTTCCCAATGATAGGGGAGTCTAGAACAAGAGAGCACAATTTCAAGACAAAAGGCACAAATTTAAAACAGAAATACAGAGAAATTTCTTCGCCAAAGGGTTGCGAGTTTGTGGAACTTGTTTCCACAGACAGAAGAGGAAACAAGGTCATTGGTTGGATTGGAGGAAGAGATTGACAGGTACTTGATTAGTCAGAGCATCAAGGGTTACGGGGAGGCGGCCGGGAGTGGGGCTGAGTGGTAGAATAGATTAGCTCATGATAGAATGGTGGAGCAGACTTGATGGGCCAATTGGCCTACTCCTGCTCCTGTATCATGTGATCTTGAAATAAAACCAGACTATGATGCAACCAGTCAGTAGACTTTCCACAGCTTTTGATGACAGGCCAAATATTGGTATGCCTTCTTCAGTTATAGTTGAATGTATAAATTTGTAAATACTATTGTTAATCAAATGGTTCACACTTTTGTTAAAAGAGGGAAACAGATAAACATAAATAAATACGATTACATAACATTTTTGATGATGATTTAATGATTTTTGCATGTTTGTAGTTGAAGAACCTGGAGTAAACCAAATGTACCTATTAGGGCTCTTCATCTTTGATTTATGTGATCTCTATGCTACCTCACTATAAACTAGGAACCCACACAGGCAGAGATTCAAGATTCAATTTATGGTCATGTATGTGAAGACAGGGCAATATTGCATGGAATTTGTTTTCATTTGCCATTGGCAGAAATTGCCTGAAGCACCTCATACAGTCAGAGAAAAAGCAGCAAAAGAGAATCCCCTCATTGTAACCGAGTGTCTGTGGCCCCACAGCATTCAAACCATCAGCAACCTGAGCTCCAGATCCGAACTTCCGACACAATAAAGGAACCCTTCTGTGCCCTCGGCACCCTCTCGCATCCCATTTCTGATACCAAGTACCACTTCAGCCATCTCCGGCAGTCCGCAGTTGCAAGCAGCCCATAGCCTGCATAGGTTCCTCGCCTCTAATCACCTGTGTGTTTCTGTAGGGCTTGAGGAAGAGCTGGGATTTACTTGGATAAAGCACTTGTAAATGCATTCATTATCCTTGATCTTTCATGGAAGTTCAGAGAAATCCTTGCAGAACTGGATTCAAATCCTTGCAGAACTGGATTCAAATCCTTGCAGAACTGGATTCAAATCCTTGCAGAACTGGATTCAAATCCTTGCAGAACTGGATTCAAATCCTTGCAGAACTGGATTCAAATCCTTGCAGAACTGGATTCAAATCCTTGCAGAACTGGATTCAAATCCTTGCAGAACTGGATTCAAATCCTTGCAGAACTGGATTCAAATCCTTGCAGAACTGGATTCAAATCCTTGCAGAACTGGATTCAAATCCTTGCAGAACTGGATTCAAATCCTTGCAGAACTGGATTCAAATCCTTGCAGAACTGGATTCAAATCCTTGCAGAACTGGATTCAAATCCTTGCAGAACTGGATTCAAATCCTTGCAGAACTGGATTCAAATCCTTGCAGAACTGGATTCAAATCCTTGCAGAACTGGATTCAAATCCTTGCAGAACTGGATTCAAATCCTTGCAGAACTGGATTCAAATCCTTGCAGAACTGGATTCAAATCCTTGCAGAACTGGATTCAAATCCTTGCAGAACTGGATTCAAATCCTTGCAGAACTGGATTCAAATCCTTGCAGAACTGGATTCAAATCCTTGCAGAACTGGATTCAAATCCTTGCAGAACTGGATTCAAATCCTTGCAGAACTGGATTCAAATCCTTGCAGAACTGGATTCAAATCCTTGCAGAACTGGATTCAAATCCTTGCAGAACTGGATTCAAATCCTTGCAGAACTGGATTCAAATCCTTGCAGAACTGGATTCAAATCCTTGCAGAACTGGATTCAAATCCTTGCAGAACTGGATTCAAATCCTTGCAGAACTGGATTCAAATCCTTGCAGAACTGGATTCAAATCCTTGCAGAACTGGATTCAAATCCTTGCAGAACTGGATTCAAATCCTTGCAGAACTGGATTCAAATCCTTGCAGAACTGGATTCAAATCCTTGCAGAACTGGATTCAAATCCTTGCAGAACTGGATTCAAATCCTTGCAGAACTGGATTCAAATCCTTGCAGAACTGGATTCAAATCCTTGCAGAACTGGATTCAAATCCTTGCAGAACTGGATTCAAATCCTTGCAGAACTGGATTCAAATCCTTGCAGAACTGGATTCAAATCCTTGCAGAACTGGATTCAAATCCTTGCAGAACTGGATTCAAATCCTTGCAGAACTGGATTCAAATCCTTGCAGAACTGGATTCAAATCCTTGCAGAACTGGATTCAAATCCTTGCAGAACTGGATTCAAATCCTTGCAGAACTGGATTCAAATCCTTGCAGAACTGGATTCAAATCCTTGCAGAACTGGATTCAAATCCTTGCAGAACTGGATTCAAATCCTTGCAGAACTGGATTCAAATCCTTGCAGAACTGGATTCAAATCCTTGCAGAACTGGATTCAAATCCTTGCAGAACTGGATTCAAATCCTTGCAGAACTGGATTCAAATCCTTGCAGAACTGGATTCAAATCCTTGCAGAACTGGATTCAAATCCTTGCAGAACTGGATTCAAATCCTTGCAGAACTGGATTCAAATCCTTGCAGAACTGGATTCAAATCCTTGCAGAACTGGATTCAAATCCTTGCAGAACTGGATTCAAATCCTTGCAGAACTGGATTCAAATCCTTGCAGAACTGGATTCAAATCCTTGCAGAACTGGATTCAAATCCTTGCAGAACTGGATTCAAATCCTTGCAGAACTGGATTCAAATCCTTGCAGAACTGGATTCAAATCCTTGCAGAACTGGATTCAAATCCTTGCAGAACTGGATTCAAATCCTTGCAGAACTGGATTCAAATCCTTGCAGAACTGGATTCAAATCCTTGCAGAACTGGATTCAAATCCTTGCAGAACTGGATTCAAATCCTTGCAGAACTGGATTCAAATCCTTGCAGAACTGGATTCAAATCCTTGCAGAACTGGATTCAAATCCTTGCAGAACTGGATTCAAATCCTTGCAGAACTGGATTCAAATCCTTGCAGAACTGGATTCAAATCCTTGCAGAACTGGATTCAAATCCTTGCAGAACTGGATTCAAATCCTTGCAGAACTGGATTCAAATCCTTGCAGAACTGGATTCAAATCCTTGCAGAACTGGATTCAAATCCTTGCAGAACTGGATTCAAATCCTTGCAGAACTGGATTCAAATCCTTGCAGAACTGGATTCAAATCCTTGCAGAACTGGATTCAAATCCTTGCAGAACTGGATTCAAATCCTTGCAGAACTGGATTCAAATCCTTGCAGAACTGGATTCAAATCCTTGCAGAACTGGATTCAAATCCTTGCAGAACTGGATTCAAATCCTTGCAGAACTGGATTCAAATCCTTGCAGAACTGGATTCAAATCCTTGCAGAACTGGATTCAAATCCTTGCAGAACTGGATTCAAATCCTTGCAGAACTGGATTCAAATCCTTGCAGAACTGGATTCAAATCCTTGCAGAACTGGATTCAAATCCTTGCAGAACTGGATTCAAATCCTTGCAGAACTGGATTCAAATCCTTGCAGAACTGGATTCAAATCCTTGCAGAACTGGATTCAAATCCTTGCAGAACTGGATTCAAATCCTTGCAGAACTGGATTCAAATCCTTGCAGAACTGGATTCAAATCCTTGCAGAACTGGATTCAAATCCTTGCAGAACTGGATTCAAATCCTTGCAGAACTGGATTCAAATCCTTGCAGAACTGGATTCAAATCCTTGCAGAACTGGATTCAAATCCTTGCAGAACTGGATTCAAATCCTTGCAGAACTGGATTCAAATCCTTGCAGAACTGGATTCAAATCCTTGCAGAACTGGATTCAAATCCTTGCAGAACTGGATTCAAATCCTTGCAGAACTGGATTCAAATCCTTGCAGAACTGGATTCAAATCCTTGCAGAACTGGATTCAAATCCTTGCAGAACTGGATTCAAATCCTTGCAGAACTGGATTCAAATCCTTGCAGAACTGGATTCAAATCCTTGCAGAACTGGATTCAAATCCTTGCAGAACTGGATTCAAATCCTTGCAGAACTGGATTCAAATCCTTGCAGAACTGGATTCAAATCCTTGCAGAACTGGATTCAAATCCTTGCAGAACTGGATTCAAATCCTTGCAGAACTGGATTCAAATCCTTGCAGAACTGGATTCAAATCCTTGCAGAACTGGATTCAAATCCTTGCAGAACTGGATTCAAATCCTTGCAGAACTGGATTCAAATCCTTGCAGAACTGGATTCAAATCCTTGCAGAACTGGATTCAAATCCTTGCAGAACTGGATTCAAATCCTTGCAGAACTGGATTCAAATCCTTGCAGAACTGGATTCAAATCCTTGCAGAACTGGATTCAAATCCTTGCAGAACTGGATTCAAATCCTTGCAGAACTGGATTCAAATCCTTGCAGAACTGGATTCAAATCCTTGCAGAACTGGATTCAAATCCTTGCAGAACTGGATTCAAATCCTTGCAGAACTGGATTCAAATCCTTGCAGAACTGGATTCAAATCCTTGCAGAACTGGATTCAAATCCTTGCAGAACTGGATTCAAATCCTTGCAGAACTGGATTCAAATCCTTGCAGAACTGGATTCAAATCCTTGCAGAACTGGATTCAAATCCTTGCAGAACTGGATTCAAATCCTTGCAGAACTGGATTCAAATCCTTGCAGAACTGGATTCAAATCCTTGCAGAACTGGATTCAAATCCTTGCAGAACTGGATTCAAATCCTTGCAGAACTGGATTCAAATCCTTGCAGAACTGGATTCAAATCCTTGCAGAACTGGATTCAAATCCTTGCAGAACTGGATTCAAATCCTTGCAGAACTGGATTCAAATCCTTGCAGAACTGGATTCAAATCCTTGCAGAACTGGATTCAAATCCTTGCAGAACTGGATTCAAATCCTTGCAGAACTGGATTCAAATCCTTGCAGAACTGGATTCAAATCCTTGCAGAACTGGATTCAAATCCTTGCAGAACTGGATTCAAATCCTTGCAGAACTGGATTCAAATCCTTGCAGAACTGGATTCAAATCCTTGCAGAACTGGATTCAAATCCTTGCAGAACTGGATTCAAATCCTTGCAGAACTGGATTCAAATCCTTGCAGAACTGGATTCAAATCCTTGCAGAACTGGATTCAAATCCTTGCAGAACTGGATTCAAATCCTTGCAGAACTGGATTCAAATCCTTGCAGAACTGGATTCAAATCCTTGCAGAACTGGATTCAAATCCTTGCAGAACTGGATTCAAATCCTTGCAGAACTGGATTCAAATCCTTGCAGAACTGGATTCAAATCCTTGCAGAACTGGATTCAAATCCTTGCAGAACTGGATTCAAATCCTTGCAGAACTGGATTCAAATCCTTGCAGAACTGGATTCAAATCCTTGCAGAACTGGATTCAAATCCTTGCAGAACTGGATTCAAATCCTTGCAGAACTGGATTCAAATCCTTGCAGAACTGGATTCAAATCCTTGCAGAACTGGATTCAAATCCTTGCAGAACTGGATTCAAATCCTTGCAGAACTGGATTCAAATCCTTGCAGAACTGGATTCAAATCCTTGCAGAACTGGATTCAAATCCTTGCAGAACTGGATTCAAATCCTTGCAGAACTGGATTCAAATCCTTGCAGAACTGGATTCAAATCCTTGCAGAACTGGATTCAAATCCTTGCAGAACTGGATTCAAATCCTTGCAGAACTGGATTCAAATCCTTGCAGAACTGGATTCAAATCCTTGCAGAACTGGATTCAAATCCTTGCAGAACTGGATTCAAATCCTTGCAGAACTGGATTCAAATCCTTGCAGAACTGGATTCAAATCCTTGCAGAACTGGATTCAAATCCTTGCAGAACTGGATTCAAATCCTTGCAGAACTGGATTCAAATCCTTGCAGAACTGGATTCAAATCCTTGCAGAACTGGATTCAAATCCTTGCAGAACTGGATTCAAATCCTTGCAGAACTGGATTCAAATCCTTGCAGAACTGGATTCAAATCCTTGCAGAACTGGATTCAAATCCTTGCAGAACTGGATTCAAATCCTTGCAGAACTGGATTCAAATCCTTGCAGAACTGGATTCAAATCCTTGCAGAACTGGATTCAAATCCTTGCAGAACTGGATTCAAATCCTTGCAGAACTGGATTCAAATCCTTGCAGAACTGGATTCAAATCCTTGCAGAACTGGATTCAAATCCTTGCAGAACTGGATTCAAATCCTTGCAGAACTGGATTCAAATCCTTGCAGAACTGGATTCAAATCCTTGCAGAACTGGATTCAAATCCTTGCAGAACTGGATTCAAATCCTTGCAGAACTGGATTCAAATCCTTGCAGAACTGGATTCAAATCCTTGCAGAACTGGATTCAAATCCTTGCAGAACTGGATTCAAATCCTTGCAGAACTGGATTCAAATCCTTGCAGAACTGGATTCAAATCCTTGCAGAACTGGATTCAAATCCTTGCAGAACTGGATTCAAATCCTTGCAGAACTGGATTCAAATCCTTGCAGAACTGGATTCAAATCCTTGCAGAACTGGATTCAAATCCTTGCAGAACTGGATTCAAATCCTTGCAGAACTGGATTCAAATCCTTGCAGAACTGGATTCAAATCCTTGCAGAACTGGATTCAAATCCTTGCAGAACTGGATTCAAATCCTTGCAGAACTGGATTCAAATCCTTGCAGAACTGGATTCAAATCCTTGCAGAACTGGATTCAAATCCTTGCAGAACTGGATTCAAATCCTTGCAGAACTGGATTCAAATCCTTGCAGAACTGGATTCAAATCCTTGCGAACTGGATTCAAATCCTTGCGGAACTGGATTCAAATCCTTGCGGAACTGGATTCAAATCCTTGCGGAACTGGATTCAAATCCTTGCGGAACTGGATTCAAATCCTTGCGGAACTGGATTCAAATCCTTGCGGAACTGGATTCAAATCCTTGCGGAACTGGATTCAAATCCTTGCGGAACTGGATTCAAATCCTTGCGGAACTGGATTCAAATCCTTGCGGAACTGGATTCAAATCCTTGCGGAACTGGATTCAAATCCTTGCGGAACTGGATTCAAATCCTTGCGGAACTGGATTCAAATCCTTGCGGAACTGGATTCAAATCCTTGCGGAACTGGATTCAAATCCTTGCGGAACTGGATTCAAATCCTTGCGGAACTGGATTCAAATCCTTGCGGAACTGGATTCAAATCCTTGCGGAACTGGATTCAAATCCTTGCGGAACTGGATTCAAATCCTTGCGGAACTGGATTCAAATCCTTGCGGAACTGGATTCAAATCCTTGCGGAACTGGATTCAAATCCTTGCGGAACTGGATTCAAATCCTTGCGGAACTGGATTCAAATCCTTGCGGAACTGGATTCAAATCCTTGCGGAACTGGATTCAAATCCTTGCGGAACTGGATTCAAATCCTTGCGGAACTGGATTCAAATCCTTGCGGAACTGGATTCAAATCCTTGCGGAACTGGATTCAAATCCTTGCGGAACTGGATTCAAATCCTTGCGGAACTGGATTCAAATCCTTGCGGAACTGGATTCAAATCCTTGCGGAACTGGATTCAAATCCTTGCGGAACTGGATTCAAATCCTTGCGGAACTGGATTCAAATCCTTGCGGAACTGGATTCAAATCCTTGCGGAACTGGATTCAAATCCTTGCGGAACTGGATTCAAATCCTTGCGGAACTGGATTCAAATCCTTGCGGAACTGGATTCAAATCCTTGCGGAACTGGATTCAAATCCTTGCGGAACTGGATTCAAATCCTTGCGGAACTGGATTCAAATCCTTGCGGAACTGGATTCAAATCCTTGCGGAACTGGATTCAAATCCTTGCGGAACTGGATTCAAATCCTTGCGGAACTGGATTCAAATCCTTGCGGAACTGGATTCAAATCCTTGCGGAACTGGATTCAAATCCTTGCGGAACTGGATTCAAATCCTTGCGGAACTGGATTCAAATCCTTGCGGAACTGGATTCAAATCCTTGCGGAACTGGATTCAAATCCTTGCGGAACTGGATTCAAATCCTTGCGGAACTGGATTCAAATCCTTGCGGAACTGGATTCAAATCCTTGCGGAACTGGATTCAAATCCTTGCGGAACTGGATTCAAATCCTTGCGGAACTGGATTCAAATCCTTGCGGAACTGGATTCAAATCCTTGCGGAACTGGATTCAAATCCTTGCGGAACTGGATTCAAATCCTTGCGGAACTGGATTCAAATCCTTGCGGAACTGGATTCAAATCCTTGCGGAACTGGATTCAAATCCTTGCGGAACTGGATTCAAATCCTTGCGGAACTGGATTCAAATCCTTGCGGAACTGGATTCAAATCCTTGCGGAACTGGATTCAAATCCTTGCGGAACTGGATTCAAATCCTTGCGGAACTGGATTCAAATCCTTGCGGAACTGGATTCAAATCCTTGCGGAACTGGATTCAAATCCTTGCGGAACTGGATTCAAATCCTTGCGGAACTGGATTCAAATCCTTGCGGAACTGGATTCAAATCCTTGCGGAACTGGATTCAAATCCTTGCGGAACTGGATTCAAATCCTTGCGGAACTGGATTCAAATCCTTGCGGAACTGGATTCAAATCCTTGCGGAACTGGATTCAAATCCTTGCGGAACTGGATTCAAATCCTTGCGGAACTGGATTCAAATCCTTGCGGAACTGGATTCAAATCCTTGCGGAACTGGATTCAAATCCTTGCGGAACTGGATTCAAATCCTTGCGGAACTGGATTCAAATCCTTGCGGAACTGGATTCAAATCCTTGCGGAACTGGATTCAAATCCTTGCGGAACTGGATTCAAATCCTTGCGGAACTGGATTCAAATCCTTGCGGAACTGGATTCAAATCCTTGCGGAACTGGATTCAAATCCTTGCGGAACTGGATTCAAATCCTTGCGGAACTGGATTCAAATCCTTGCGGAACTGGATTCAAATCCTTGCGGAACTGGATTCAAATCCTTGCGGAACTGGATTCAAATCCTTGCGGAACTGGATTCAAATCCTTGCGGAACTGGATTCAAATCCTTGCGGAACTGGATTCAAATCCTTGCGGAACTGGATTCAAATCCTTGCGGAACTGGATTCAAATCCTTGCGGAACTGGATTCAAATCCTTGCGGAACTGGATTCAAATCCTTGCGGAACTGGATTCAAATCCTTGCGGAACTGGATTCAAATCCTTGCGGAACTGGATTCAAATCCTTGCGGAACTGGATTCAAATCCTTGCGGAACTGGATTCAAATCCTTGCGGAACTGGATTCAAATCCTTGCGGAACTGGATTCAAATCCTTGCGGAACTGGATTCAAATCCTTGCGGAACTGGATTCAAATCCTTGCGGAACTGGATTCAAATCCTTGCGGAACTGGATTCAAATCCTTGCGGAACTGGATTCAAATCCTTGCGGAACTGGATTCAAATCCTTGCGGAACTGGATTCAAATCCTTGCGGAACTGGATTCAAATCCTTGCGGAACTGGATTCAAATCCTTGCGGAACTGGATTCAAATCCTTGCGGAACTGGATTCAAATCCTTGCGGAACTGGATTCAAATCCTTGCGGAACTGGATTCAAATCCTTGCGGAACTGGATTCAAATCCTTGCGGAACTGGATTCAAATCCTTGCGGAACTGGATTCAAATCCTTGCGGAACTGGATTCAAATCCTTGCGGAACTGGATTCAAATCCTTGCGGAACTGGATTCAAATCCTTGCGGAACTGGATTCAAATCCTTGCGGAACTGGATTCAAATCCTTGCGGAACTGGATTCAAATCCTTGCGGAACTGGATTCAAATCCTTGCGGAACTGGATTCAAATCCTTGCGGAACTGGATTCAAATCCTTGCGGAACTGGATTCAAATCCTTGCGGAACTGGATTCAAATCCTTGCGGAACTGGATTCAAATCCTTGCGGAACTGGATTCAAATCCTTGCGGAACTGGATTCAAATCCTTGCGGAACTGGATTCAAATCCTTGCGGAACTGGATTCAAATCCTTGCGGAACTGGATTCAAATCCTTGCGGAACTGGATTCAAATCCTTGCGGAACTGGATTCAAATCCTTGCGGAACTGGATTCAAATCCTTGCGGAACTGGATTCAAATCCTTGCGGAACTGGATTCAAATCCTTGCGGAACTGGATTCAAATCCTTGCGGAACTGGATTCAAATCCTTGCGGAACTGGATTCAAATCCTTGCGGAACTGGATTCAAATCCTTGCGGAACTGGATTCAAATCCTTGCGGAACTGGATTCAAATCCTTGCGGAACTGGATTCAAATCCTTGCGGAACTGGATTCAAATCCTTGCGGAACTGGATTCAAATCCTTGCGGAACTGGATTCAAATCCTTGCGGAACTGGATTCAAATCCTTGCGGAACTGGATTCAAATCCTTGCGGAACTGGATTCAAATCCTTGCGGAACTGGATTCAAATCCTTGCGGAACTGGATTCAAATCCTTGCGGAACTGGATTCAAATCCTTGCGGAACTGGATTCAAATCCTTGCGGAACTGGATTCAAATCCTTGCGGAACTGGATTCAAATCCTTGCGGAACTGGATTCAAATCCTTGCGGAACTGGATTCAAATCCTTGCGGAACTGGATTCAAATCCTTGCGGAACTGGATTCAAATCCTTGCGGAACTGGATTCAAATCCTTGCGGAACTGGATTCAAATCCTTGCGGAACTGGATTCAAATCCTTGCGGAACTGGATTCAAATCCTTGCGGAACTGGATTCAAATCCTTGCGGAACTGGATTCAAATCCTTGCGGAACTGGATTCAAATCCTTGCGGAACTGGATTCAAATCCTTGCGGAACTGGATTCAAATCCTTGCGGAACTGGATTCAAATCCTTGCGGAACTGGATTCAAATCCTTGCGGAACTGGATTCAAATCCTTGCGGAACTGGATTCAAATCCTTGCGGAACTGGATTCAAATCCTTGCGGAACTGGATTCAAATCCTTGCGGAACTGGATTCAAATCCTTGCGGAACTGGATTCAAATCCTTGCGGAACTGGATTCAAATCCTTGCGGAACTGGATTCAAATCCTTGCGGAACTGGATTCAAATCCTTGCGGAACTGGATTCAAATCCTTGCGGAACTGGATTCAAATCCTTGCGGAACTGGATTCAAATCCTTGCGGAACTGGATTCAAATCCTTGCGGAACTGGATTCAAATCCTTGCGGAACTGGATTCAAATCCTTGCGGAACTGGATTCAAATCCTTGCGGAACTGGATTCAAATCCTTGCGGAACTGGATTCAAATCCTTGCGGAACTGGATTCAAATCCTTGCGGAACTGGATTCAAATCCTTGCGGAACTGGATTCAAATCCTTGCGGAACTGGATTCAAATCCTTGCGGAACTGGATTCAAATCCTTGCGGAACTGGATTCAAATCCTTGCGGAACTGGATTCAAATCCTTGCGGAACTGGATTCAAATCCTTGCGGAACTGGATTCAAATCCTTGCGGAACTGGATTCAAATCCTTGCGGAACTGGATTCAAATCCTTGCGGAACTGGATTCAAATCCTTGCGGAACTGGATTCAAATCCTTGCGGAACTGGATTCAAATCCTTGCGGAACTGGATTCAAATCCTTGCGGAACTGGATTCAAATCCTTGCGGAACTGGATTCAAATCCTTGCGGAACTGGATTCAAATCCTTGCGGAACTGGATTCAAATCCTTGCGGAACTGGATTCAAATCCTTGCGGAACTGGATTCAAATCCTTGCGGAACTGGATTCAAATCCTTGCGGAACTGGATTCAAATCCTTGCGGAACTGGATTCAAATCCTTGCGGAACTGGATTCAAATCCTTGCGGAACTGGATTCAAATCCTTGCGGAACTGGATTCAAATCCTTGCGGAACTGGATTCAAATCCTTGCGGAACTGGATTCAAATCCTTGCGGAACTGGATTCAAATCCTTGCGGAACTGGATTCAAATCCTTGCGGAACTGGATTCAAATCCTTGCGGAACTGGATTCAAATCCTTGCGGAACTGGATTCAAATCCTTGCGGAACTGGATTCAAATCCTTGCGGAACTGGATTCAAATCCTTGCGGAACTGGATTCAAATCCTTGCGGAACTGGATTCAAATCCTTGCGGAACTGGATTCAAATCCTTGCGGAACTGGATTCAAATCCTTGCGGAACTGGATTCAAATCCTTGCGGAACTGGATTCAAATCCTTGCGGAACTGGATTCAAATCCTTGCGGAACTGGATTCAAATCCTTGCGGAACTGGATTCAAATCCTTGCGGAACTGGATTCAAATCCTTGCGGAACTGGATTCAAATCCTTGCGGAACTGGATTCAAATCCTTGCGGAACTGGATTCAAATCCTTGCGGAACTGGATTCAAATCCTTGCGGAACTGGATTCAAATCCTTGCGGAACTGGATTCAAATCCTTGCGGAACTGGATTCAAATCCTTGCGGAACTGGATTCAAATCCTTGCGGAACTGGATTCAAATCCTTGCGGAACTGGATTCAAATCCTTGCGGAACTGGATTCAAATCCTTGCGGAACTGGATTCAAATCCTTGCGGAACTGGATTCAAATCCTTGCGGAACTGGATTCAAATCCTTGCGGAACTGGATTCAAATCCTTGCGGAACTGGATTCAAATCCTTGCGGAACTGGATTCAAATCCTTGCGGAACTGGATTCAAATCCTTGCGGAACTGGATTCAAATCCTTGCGGAACTGGATTCAAATCCTTGCGGAACTGGATTCAAATCCTTGCGGAACTGGATTCAAATCCTTGCGGAACTGGATTCAAATCCTTGCGGAACTGGATTCAAATCCTTGCGGAACTGGATTCAAATCCTTGCGGAACTGGATTCAAATCCTTGCGGAACTGGATTCAAATCCTTGCGGAACTGGATTCAAATCCTTGCGGAACTGGATTCAAATCCTTGCGGAACTGGATTCAAATCCTTGCGGAACTGGATTCAAATCCTTGCGGAACTGGATTCAAATCCTTGCGGAACTGGATTCAAATCCTTGCGGAACTGGATTCAAATCCTTGCGGAACTGGATTCAAATCCTTGCGGAACTGGATTCAAATCCTTGCGGAACTGGATTCAAATCCTTGCGGAACTGGATTCAAATCCTTGCGGAACTGGATTCAAATCCTTGCGGAACTGGATTCAAATCCTTGCGGAACTGGATTCAAATCCTTGCGGAACTGGATTCAAATCCTTGCGGAACTGGATTCAAATCCTTGCGGAACTGGATTCAAATCCTTGCGGAACTGGATTCAAATCCTTGCGGAACTGGATTCAAATCCTTGCGGAACTGGATTCAAATCCTTGCGGAACTGGATTCAAATCCTTGCGGAACTGGATTCAAATCCTTGCGGAACTGGATTCAAATCCTTGCGGAACTGGATTCAAATCCTTGCGGAACTGGATTCAAATCCTTGCGGAACTGGATTCAAATCCTTGCGGAACTGGATTCAAATCCTTGCGGAACTGGATTCAAATCCTTGCGGAACTGGATTCAAATCCTTGCGGAACTGGATTCAAATCCTTGCGGAACTGGATTCAAATCCTTGCGAACTGGATTCAAATCCTTGCGGAACTGGATTCAAATCCTTGCGGACTGGATTCAAATCCTTGCGGAACTGGATTCAAATCCTTGCGGAACTGGATTCAAATCCTTGCGGAACTGGATTCAAATCCTTGCGGAACTGGATTCAAATCCTTGCGGAACTGGATTCAAATCCTTGCGGAACTGGATTCAAATCCTTGCGGAACTGGATTCAAATCTTGCGGAACTGGATTCAAATCCTTGCGGAACTGGATTCAAATCCTTGCGGAACTGGATTCAAATCCTTGCGGAACTGGATTCAAATCCTTGCGGAACTGGATTCAAATCTTGCGGAACTGATTCAAATCCTTGCGGAACTGGATTCAAATCCTTGCGGAACTGGATTCAAATCCTTGCGGAACTGGATTCAAATCCTTGCGGAACTGGATTCAAATCCTTGCGGAACTGATTCAAATCTTGCGGAACTGGATTCAAATCCTTGCGGAACTGGATTCAAATCCTTGCGGAACTGGATTCAAATCCTTGCGGAACTGGATTCAAATCCTTGCGGAACTGGATTCAAATCTTGCGAACTGGATTCAAATCCTTGCGGAACTGGATTCAAATCCTTGCGGAACTGGATTCAATCCTTGCGGAACTGGATTCAAATCCTTGCGGAACTGGATTCAAATCCTTGCGGAACTGGATTCAAATCCTTGCGGAACTGGATTCAATCCTTGCGGAACTGGATTCAAATCCTGCGGAACTGGATTCAAATCCTTGCGGAACTGGATTCAAATCCTTGCGGAACTGGATTCAAATCCTTGCGGAACTGGATTCAAATCCTTGCGGAACTGGATTCAAATCCTTGCGGAACTGGATTCAAATCCTTGCGGAACTGGATTCAATCTTGCGGAACTGGATTCAAATCTTGCGGAACTGGATTCAAATCTTGCGGAACTGGATTCAAATCCTTGCGGAACTGGATTCAAATCCTTGCGGAACTGGATTCAAATCCTTGCGAACTGGATTCAAATCCTTGCGGAACTGGATTCAAATCCTTGCGGAACTGGATTCAAATCCTTGCGGAACTGGATTCAAATCCTTGCGGAACTGGATTCAAATCCTTGCGGAACTGGATTCAAATCCTTGCGGAACTGGATTCAAATCCTTGCGGAACTGGATTCAAATCCTTGCGGAACTGGATTCAAATCCTTGCGGAACTGGATTCAAATCCTTGCGGAACTGGATTCAAATCCTTGCGAACTGGATTCAAATCTTGCGGAACTGGATTCAAATCCTTGCAGGAACTGGATTCAAATCCTTGCGGAACTGGATTCAAATCCTTGCGGAACTGGATTCAAATCCTTGCGGAACTGGATTCAAATCCTTGCGGAACTGGATTCAAATCCTTGCGGAACTGGATTCAAATCCTTGCGGAACTGGATTCAAATCCTTGCGGACTGGATTCAAATCCTTGCGGAACTGGATTCAAATCCTTGCGGAACTGGATTCAAATCCTTGCGGAACTGGATTCAAATCCTTGCGGAACTGGATTCAAATCCTTGCGGAACTGGATTCAAATCCTTGCGGAACTGGATTCAAATCCTTGCGGAACTGGATTCAAATCCTTGCGGAACTGGATTCAAATCCTTGCGGAACGGATTCAAATCCTTGCGGAACTGGATTCAAATCCTTGCGGAACTGGATTCAAATCCTTGCGGAACTGGATTCAAATCCTTGCGGAACTGGATTCAAATCCTTGCGGAACTGGATTCAAATCCTTGCGGAACTGGATTCAAATCCTTGCGGAACTGGATTCAAATCTTGCGGAACTGGATTCAAATCCTTGCGAACTGGATTCAAATCCTTGCGGAACTGGATTCAAATCCTTGCGGAACTGGATTCAAAATCCTTGCGGAACTGGATTCAAATCCTTGCGGAACTGGATTCAAATCCTTGCGACGATCAATCCTGCGGACGGATCAAATCCTTGCGGAACTGGATTCAAATCCTTGCGGAACTGGATTCAAATCCTTGCGGAACTGGATTCAAATCCTTGCGGAACTGGATTCAAATCTTGCGGAACTGGATTCAAATCCTTGCGGAACTGGATTCAAATCCTTGCGGAACTGGATTCAAATCCTTGCGGAACTGGATTCAAATCCTTGCGAGAACTGGATTCAAATCCTTGCGGAACTGGATTCAAATCCTTGCGGAACTGGATTCAAATCCTTGCGGAACTGGATTCAAATCCTTGCGGAACTGGATTCAAATCCTTGCGGAACTGGATTCAAATCCTTGCGGAACTGGATTCAAATCCTTGCGGAACTGGATTCAAATCCTTGCGGAACTGGATTCAAATCCTTGCGGAACTGGATTCAAATCCTTGCGGAACTGATTCAAATCCTTGCGGAACTGGATTCAAATCCTTGCGGAACTGGATTCAAATCCTTGCGGAACTGGATTCAAATCCTTGCGGAACTGGATTCAAATCCTTGCGGAACTGGATTCAAATCCTTGCGGAACTGGATTCAAATCCTTGCGGAACTGGATTCAAATCCTTGCGGAACTGATTCAAAATCCTTGCGGAACTGGATTCAAATCCTTGCGGAACTGGATTCAAATCCTTGCGGAACTGGATTCAAATCCTGCGGAACTGGATTCAATCCTTGCGGAACTGGATTCAAATCCTTGCGGAACTGGATTCAAATCCTTGCGGAACTGGATTCAAATCCTTGCGGAACTGGATTCAAATCCTTGCGGAACTGGATTCAAATCCTTGCGAACTGGATTCAAATCCTTGCGGAACTGGATTCAAATCCTTGCGGAACTGGATTCAAATCCTTGCGGAACTGGATTCAAATCCTTGCGGAACTGGATTCAAATCCTTGCGGAACTGGATTCAAATCCTTGCGGAACTGGATTCAAATCCTTGCGGAACTGGATTCAAATCCTTGCGGAACTGGATTCAAATCCTTGCGGAACTGGATTCAAATCCTTGCGGAACTGGATTCAAATCTTGCGGAACTGGATTCAAATCCTTGCGGAACTGGATTCAAATCCTTGCGAACTGGATTCAAATCCTTGCGAACTGGATTCAAATCCTTGCGGAACTGGATTCAAATCCTTGCGGAACTGGATTCAAATCCTTGCGGAACTGGATTCAAATCCTTGCGGAACTGGATTCAAATCCTTGCGGAACTGGATTCAAATCCTTGCGGAACTGGATTCAATCCTTGCGGAACTGGATTCAAATCCTTGCGGAACTGGATTCAAATCCTTGCGGAACTGGATTCAAATCCTTGCGGAACTGGATTCAAATCCTTGCGGAACTGGATTCAAATCCTTGCGGAACTGGATTCAAATCCTTGCGGAACTGGATTCAAATCCTTGCGGAACTGGATTCAAATCCTTGCGGAACTGGATTCAAATCCTTGCGGAACTGGATTCAATCCTTGCGGAACTGGATTCAAATCCTTGCGGAACTGGATTCAAATCCTTGCGGAACTGGATTCAAATCCTTGCGGAACTGGATTCAAATCCTTGCGGAACTGGATTCAAATCCTTGCGGAACTGGATTCAAATCCTTGCGGAACTGGATTCAAATCCTTGCGGAACTGGATCAAATCCTTGCGGAACTGGATTCAAATCCTTGCGGAACTGGATTCAAATCCTTGCGGAACTGGATTCAAATCCTTGCGGAACTGGATTCAAATCCTTGCGGAACTGGATTCAAATCCTTGCGGAACTGGATTCAAATCCTTGCGGAACTGGATTCAAATCCTTGCGGAACTGGATTCAAATCCTTGCGGAACTGGATTCAAATCCTTGCGGAACTGGATTCAAATCCTTGCGGAAATGGATTCAAATCCTTGCGGAACTGGATTCAAATCCTTGCGGAACTGGATTCAAATCCTTGCGGAACTGGATTCAAATCCTTGCGGAACTGGATTCAAATCCTTGCGGAACTGGATTCAAATCCTTGCGGAACTGGATTCAAATCCTTGCGGAACTGGATTCAAATCCTTGCGGAACTGGATTCAAATCCTTGCGGAACTGGACTGGATTCAAATCCTTGCGGAACTGGATTTCAAATCCTTGCGGAACTGGATTCAAATCCTTGCGGAACTGGATTCAAATCCTTGCGGAACTGGATTCAAATCCTTGCGGAACTGGATTCAAATCCTTGCGGAACTGGATTCAAATCCTTGCGGAACTGGATTCAAATCCTTGCGGAACTGGATTCAAATCCTTGCGGAACTGGATTCAAATCCATGCGGAACTGGATTCAAATCCTTGCGGAACTGGATTCAAATCCTTGCGAACTGGATTCAAATCCTTGCGGAACTGGATTCAAATCCTTGCGGAACTGGATTCAAATCCTTGCGGAACTGGATTCAAATCCTTGCGGAACTGGATTCAAATCCTTGCGGAACTGGATTCAATCCTTGCGGAACTGGATTCAAATCCTTGCGGAACTGGATTCAAATCCTTGCGGAACTGGATTCAAAATCCTTGCGGAACTGGATTCAAATCCTTGCGGAACTGGATTCAAATCCTTGCGGAACTGGATTCAAATCCTTGCGGAACTGATTCAAATCCTTGCGGAACTGGATTCAAATCCTTGCGGAACTGGATTCAAATCCTTGCGGAACTGGATTCAAATCCTTGCGGAACTGGATTCAAATCCTTGCGGAACTGGATTCAAATCCTTGCGGAACTGGATTCAAATCTTGCGGAACTGGATTCAAATCCTTGCGGAACTGGATTCAAATCCTTGCGGAACTGGATTCAAATCTTGCGGAACTGGATTCAAATCCTTGCGGAACTGGATTCAAATCCTTGCGGAACTGGATTCAATCCTTGCGGAACTGGATTCAAATCCTTGCGGAACTGGATTCAATCCTTGCGGAACTGGATTCAAATCCTTGCGGAACTGGATTCAAATCCTTGCGGAACTGGATTCAAATCCTTGCGGACTGGATTCAAATCCTTGCGGAACTGGATTCAAATCCTTGCGGACTGGATTCAAATCCTTGCGGAACTGGATTCAAATCCTTGCGGAACTGGATTCAAATCCTTGCGGAACTGGATTCAAATCCTTGCGGAACTGGATTCAATCCTTGCGGAACTGGATTCAAATCCCTTGCGGAACTGGATTCAAATCCTTGCGGAACTGGATTCAAATCCTTGCGGAACTGGATTCAAATCCTTGCGGAACTGGATTCAAATCCTTGCGGAACTGGATTCAAATCCTTGCGGAACTGGATTCAAATCCTTGCGGAACTGGATTCAAATCCTTGCGGAACTGGATTCAAATCCTTGCGGAACTGGATTCAAATCCTTGCGGAACTGGATTCAAATCCTTGCGGAACTGGATTCAAATCCTTGCGGAACTGGATTCAAATCCTTGCGGAACTGGATTCAAATCCTTGCGGAACTGGATTCAAATCCTTGCGGAACTGGATTCAAATCCTTGCGGGAACTGGATTCAAATCCTTGCGGAACTGGATTCAAATCCTTGCGGAACTGGATTCAAATCCTTGCGAACTGGATTCAAATCCTTGCGGAACTGGATTCAAATCCTTGCGGAACTGGATTCAAATCCTTGCGGAAACTGGATTCAAATCCTTGCGGAACTGGATTCAAATCCTTGCGGAACTGGATTCAAATCCTTGCGGAACTGGATTCAAATCCTTGCGGAACTGGATTCAAATCCTTGCGGAACTGGATTCAAATCCTTGCGGAACTGGATTCAAATCCTTGCGGAACTGGATTCAAATCCTTGCGGAACTGGATTCAAATCCTGCGGAACTGGATTCAAATCCTTGCGGAACTGGATTCAAATCCTTGCGGAACTGGATTCAAATCCTTGCGGAACTGGATTCAAATCCTTGCGGAACTGGATTCAAATCCTTGCGGAACTGGATTCAAATCCTTGCGGAACTGGATTCAAATCCTTGCGGAACTGGATTCAAATCCTTGCGGAACTGGATTCAAATCCTTGCGACTGGATTCAAATCCTTGCGGAACTGGATTCAATCCTTGCGGAAACTGGATTCAAAATCCTTGCGGAACTGGATTCAAATCCTTGCGAACTGGATTCAAATCCTTGCGGAACTGGATTCAAATCCTTGCGGAACTGGATTCAAATCCTTGCGGAACTGGATTCAAATCCTTGCGGAACTGGATTCAAATCCTTGCGGAACTGGATTCAAATCCTTGCGGAACTGGATTCAAATCCTTGCGGAACTGGATTCAAATCCTTGCGGAACTGGATTCAAATCCTTGCGGAACTGGATTCAAATCCTTGCGGAACTGGATTCAAATCCTTGCGGACTGGATTCAAATCCTTGCGAACTGGATTCAAATCCTTGCGGAACTGGATTCAAATCCTTGCGGAAACTGGATTCAAATCCTTGCGGAACTGGATTCAAATCCTTGCGGAACTGGATTCAAATCCTTGCGGAACTGGATTCAAATCCTTGGCGGAACTGATTCAAATCCTTGCGGAACTGGATTCAAATCCTTGCGGAACTGGATTCAAATCCTTGCGGAAACTGGATTCAAATCCTTGCGGAACTGGATTCAAATCCTTGCGGAACTGGATTAAATCCTTGCGGACTGGATTCAAATCCTTGCGGAACTGGATTCAATCCTTGCGGAACTGGATTCAAATCCTTGCGGAACTGGATTCAAATCCTTGCGGAACTGGATTCAAATCCTTGCGGAACTGGATTCAAAATCCTTGCGGAACTGGATTCAATCCTTGCGGAACTGGATTCAAATCCTTGCGGAACTGGATTCAAATCCTTGCGGAACTGGATTCAAATCCTTGCGGAACTGGATTCAATCCTTGCGGAACTGGATTCAAATCCTTGCGGAACTGGATTCAAATCCTTGCGGAACTGGATTCAAATCTTGCGGAACTGGATTCAAATCCTGCGGAACTGGATTCAAATCCTTGCGGAACTGGATTCAAATCCTTGCGGAACTGGATTCAAATCCTTGCGGAACTGGATTCAAATCCTTGCGGAACTGGATTCAAATCCTTGCGGAACTGGATTCAAATCCTTGCGGAACTGGATTCAAATCCTTG
The DNA here is from genome assembly GCF_036971445.1 of Narcine bancroftii. NCBI lineage: Eukaryota > Metazoa > Chordata > Chondrichthyes > Torpediniformes > Narcinidae > Narcine > Narcine bancroftii. Next base: position 88,817,656 of record NC_091478.1, on the reverse strand, counting down.
CGGAACTGGATTCAAATCCTTGCGGAACTGGATTCAAATCCTTGCGGAACTGGATTCAAATCCTTGCGGAACTGATTCAAATTCCTTGCGGAACTGGGATTCAAATCCTTGCGGAACTGGATTCAAATCCTTGCGGAACTGGATTCAAATCCTTGCGGAACTGGATTCAAATCCTTGCGGAACCTGGATCAAATCCTTGCGGAACTGGATTCAAATCCTTGCGGAACTGGATTCAAATCCTTGCGGAACTGGATTCAAATCCTTGCGGACTGGATTCAAATCCTTGCAGGAACTGGATTCAAATCCTTGCAGGAACTGGATTCAAATCCTTGCAGAACTGGATTCAAATCCTTGCAGGAACTGGATTCAAATCCTTGCGAGAACTGGATTCAAATCCTTGCAGGAACTGGATTCAAATCCTTGCAGGAACTGGATTCAAATCCTTGCAGGAACTGGATTCAAATCCTTGCAGAACTGGATTCAAATCCTTGCAGAACTGGATTCAAATCCTTGCAGAACTGGATTCAAATCCTTGGCAGGAACTGGATTCAAATCCTTGCAGGAACTGGATTCAAATCCTTGCAGGAACTGGATTCAAATCCTTGCAGGAACTGGATTCAAATCCTTGCAGGAACTGGATTTCAATCCTTGCAGGAACTGGATTCAAATCCTTGCTGAACTGGATTCAATCCTTGCAGAACTGGATTCAAATCCTTGCAGAACTGGATTCAAATCCTGCAGAACTGGATTCAAATCCTTGCAGAACTGGATTCAAATCCTTGCAGAACTGGATTCAAATCCTTGCAGAACTGGATTCAAATCCTTCAGAACTGGATTCAAATCCTTGCAGAACTGGATTCAAATCCTTGCAGAACTGGATTCAAATCCTTGCAGACTGGATTCAAATCCTTGCAGAACTGGATTCAAATCCTTGCAGAACTGGATTCAAATCCTTGCAGAACTGGATTCAAATCCTTGCAGAACTGGATTCAAATCCTTGCAGAACTGGATTCAATCCTGCAGAACTGGATTCAAATCCTTGCAGAACTGGATTCAAATCTTGCGAACTGGATTCAAATCCTTGCAGAACTGGATTCAAATCTTGCAGAACTGGAATTCAAATCCTTGCAGAACTGGATTCAAATCCCTTGCAGAACTGGATTCAAATCCTTGCAGAACTGGATTCAAATCCTTGCAGAACTGGATTCAATCCTTGCAGAACTGGATTCAAATCCTTGCAGAACTGGATTCAAATCCTTGCAGAACTGATTCAAATCCTTGCAGAACTGGATTCAATCCCTGCAGAACTGGATTTCAAATCCTTGCAGAACTGATTCAAATCCTTGCAAGAAACTGGATTCAAAATCCTTGCAGAACTGGATTCAAATCCTTGCAGAACTGGATTCAAATCCTTGCAGAACCTGGATTCAAATCCTTGCAGAACTGGATTCAAATCCTTGCAGACTGGATTCAAATCCTTGCAGAACCTGGATTCAAATCCTTGCAGAACTGGATTCAAATCCTTGCAGAACTGGATTCAAATCCTTGCAGAACTGGATTCAAATCTTGCAGAACTGGATTCAAATCCTTGCAGAACTGGATTCAAATCCTTGCAGAACTGGATTCAAATCCTTGCTGAACTGGATTCAAATCCTTGCAGGAACTGATTCAAATCCTTGCAGAACTGGATTCAAATCCTTGCTGAACTGGATTCAAATCCTTGCAGAACTGGATTCAAATCCTTGCTGAACTGGATTCAAATCCTTGCAGAACTGGATTCAAATCCTTGCTGAACTGGATTCAAATCCTTGCTGAACTGGATCAAATCCTGCAGGAACCTGGATTCAAATCCTTGCTGAACTGGATTCAAAATCTTGCTGAACTGGATTCAAATCCTTGCGGAACTGGATTCAATCCTTGCTGAACTGGATTCAAATCCTTGCTGAACTGGATTCAAATCCTTGCTGAACTGGATTCAAATCCTTGCTGAACTGGATTCAAATCCTTGCTGAACTGGATTCAAATCCTTGACTGAACTGGATTCAAATCCTTGCTGAAACTGGATTCAAATCCTTGCCGAACTGGATTCAAATCCTTGCTGAACTGGATTCAATCCTTGCAGGAACTGGATTCAAATCTTGCAGAACTGGATTCAAATCCTTGCAGAACTGGATTCAAATCCTTGCTGAACTGGATTCAAATCCTTGCAGAACTGGATTCAAATCCTTGCAGAACTGGATTCAAATCTTGCAGAACTGGATTCAAATCCTTGCAGGAACTGGATTCAAATCCTTGCAGGAACTGGATTCAAATCCTGCAGGAACGGATTTCAAATCTTGCGGAACATGGATTTCAAATCCTTGCAGAACTGGATTCAATCCTTGCAGGAACTGGATTCAATCCTTGCGGAACTGGATTCAAATACGTAGAGGAACTGGATTCAAATCCTTGCGGAAAATGGATTAAATCCTTGCGGAAACTGGATTCAAATCCTTGCGGAACTGGATTAAAATCCTTGCGGAACTGGATTCAAATCCTTGCGGACTGGATTCAAAATCCTGCGGAAAAACTGGATTCAAACCTTGCGGAACTGGATTCAAATCCTTGCAGACGGGATTCTAATCTTGCAGAACTGGATTCAAATCCTTGCAGAAACTGGATTCATATCCTTGCAGAACTGGATTTCAATATCCTTGCAGAATGGATTCAAATCATTGCAGGAAACTGGATTCAAAATCCTTGCAGAACTGGATTCAATCCTAGCAGACTGGATTCAAATCCTTGCAGAAACTGGATTCAAATCCTTGCAGAACTGGAA